>NW_027309936.1:300000-481616 GCF_047496795.1 Chiloscyllium punctatum
CAGTCATTTTTAACTCCTACAATAGTCCCTGTCCCTGTAACCTCCTCCCTTCCCGATAGTCCCTCCACATATTTGAAATGTACTGCATTCCAGACTACCATACCCATCACTGTAACTTGCTTCAGTGTCTACAACATGCCTTATTTTGTTACACTAATCCTCTTTAACTGGATACAGAGTAATACAGCACGGAAACAGAACCTGTGGTCCAACTCCTCAATGCTGCCCATATTACCTAAACTGAATGAGTCTCATTTGCCTGCCTTTGGCCCTTAGCTCTTCAAACCTTCTCCTCTCCATGTACCTGCTCAAATGTCTTTTCCATGCTGTAATTGTTCTTGTTTCTCCCATGTGCCTGAGGCAGTCTATTCCGTCTATGCACCATCCTCTGTGGATGATGTTCCCCCTCAGCTCCCTCTTTAAATCCTTGCTCTCTCACCTCCTGTTTATACCCTCTAGTTTTGGACTCACCTACCCTTGGTTATTCACCATTCTTAGAGTCACCCCTTGGCCTCCTCTGCCCAAGTGAAATATTTAGGACAATGTTACAAATATCTCCAACGTATGTAACAAAGTGCTGGCCAATGTCGGCAAATGTGCCAAATGTCGCTTTCCCCAACCTGTCCACCTGTGATGCCATTTCCGAGGAACAATGTAACTGGCACCCCCTGGTCTCTCTCTCTCTCTCTCTCTCTCTCTCTCTCTTTCTCTCTCTGGTCAACAACTCTGGCCAGAGCCCTTCCATTAACTGTATTAGTCCTCCCTGGTTTGTCTTAACAAAATCCAACAGCTGAATTAAACTCCATCTTTCATTCCTTGGTCCACTGGCCCAGTTGGTCAGTATCCCCTTTGATAACCGTATTTACTGCCCACGACACCATTCAATTGATCATCAACAAACTTTCGCACAATCACTCCTATATTTTCAACCAAATTGTTTATGTCGATGATGCACATCAGTGGACCCAGCCCGATCCTTTTTTCAATAATGGAATCAAACCATATTCTTGTCATAACGCCATACAGCATGGAAACTGACCCTTCAGTTGATACTCACCATAATCTAAAACTAAACTCTTCCCAGCTGCCTGTTGCTGGCCCATATCACTCCAACTCTTCCCTATTCACCTGTTTATCCAAATATCTTTTAAATGTTGTAATTGTACCCACATCAACCCTTTTCTCAGGAAGTTCATTCCACACTCAAACCACCTTCTGTGTAGCAAATTGCCCCATATCTTTTTTTTTGAACACCTCTCCCCTCTAACCTTAAAAATGTGGCCCCTCCTCTTGAGACTCCCCCATCCTGAGGAAAAGGCAACTACCATTAAATTGATCTATGTACCTCATTTTTTTTCCATAAATCTTTATAGCATCATGTCTCAACCTCCAGGCTCCAGTGAAAAAAGACTCAGCCTATCCAGCCATTTTTCAGAACTCAGGCCTTCCATACCCAGCAATATCCTGGTAAATCTCTTCTGAACCCCCTGCAGCTTAATAATATCCTCCCTATAACTGGGGCGACCAGAACTGGACAGAGTATTGCAGAACAGGCCTCACAAATGTCTGTGCAATCTCAACATGACGTCCCATATCCTCCACTCAATGGACTGAGCAATAGTCAGGCATGCCAAGCACTGTTTTATCCATCCTGTGATGCAAACTTCAAGGATTATGTACCTGAACCCGGAGGTCCCTCTGCACTAAAACACTAACCGAAGCCTTAACATTAATTGTATAAGCTCTACCCTTGTGATGCATTTAATCGGATTCTGGAACTTGCCATGGCTTTGTGTTTTAAAACCTCCAGCACCACCTCTTTTATAACATGCACTCTTTTCAAGTCATAGAGATATACAGCATAGAAACAGACCCTTCAGTCCCCAACTCGTCCAGGCTTACCAGAAGATCTGAATAAATCCATTCCCTTTTCCAGCATTTGGCCCATATACGTCTACACCCTCACAATTCAGATGCCCATCCAGATACCTTTTAAATGTTGTAATTGTGTCAGTCTCCATTACTTTCTCTTTCAGCTCATTCCATACACCCATCACCATGTGTGTGAAGAAGCTGTCTCTTCAGTCCCTCTGTGAACCATTCACCTCTAACCTTAAACTTATGCCCTCCAGTTTTGGACTCCCCAACTTCTGGGAAAAGGCCTTGAATGCTTACCCTATCCATGGCCCCCATGTTTATTAAACCTCTGTAAGGTCACCCCTCAGTCTCCGATTCTCCAGTGACAGTAACCCCAGATTATTCACCAACAACCCGGGCAATACCTTGTTAATCTTTTCTGAGCCCTTTCAAGTTTGACAACATCCTTCCTGTAGCAGAGAGACTGGAATTGCAGAGAACTCCAATTGCGGTCTCATGTATTACTCCTGTTCCCTGAGTTCCCCAGTCTTTCTCCACAGTAAGTTCTGGAATGAAAAAATTGTTTAGGATCTTAGCAAATATCCTGCAGTTCCAAACATCGATGGCCTCATTGATTTTTAATGGACACTATTTTGTCCTGAGTTACTTATACACTCTTAATATACTGATACAATCACTTTTGGATTCCCCTTTCCTTCTCTGCTGAGGCTATTTCATTTAGCCTTTCTCCATTCCTGTTTTCCACCCAAAGTGTATTCCAACAGTCCCTGTATATCCTCAGGGATTCCCTTGATCCAGCTGGCTATACCTGACATGTGCCCCCTTTTCCTTGACCAGACCCTCAATGGACAGCCAGTGTTTCCGAATGCTGTCAGCATTGAGCTGCACACAAACAGGAACATGCTGGTGGTGATCGATCAGTTTATCTCACTTTTAAAATATTCTCACTTGCCAAACTTCCCTTTCCCTGTAAATAATTCCCTTCCCCAATCACATTTTGAAAGTTCCTGGCTAATACGATCAAGATTGGTCAGGCTCCATTTTATACCTTGCACTTGTGGACCAGGCCTGTCCTTTTCCAAAGCTGAATTTCAAACTACTAGAACTGTGGTCACTTTGGCAAAATGCTTTCCCACTCACACCTCAGTCCCTTTCCCTACCTTAATTCCCAAGGGGAGGTCAGGTTTTGCCCCTTTCTCTTTTCAGGCTATTTACATATTGATTGGGAGTTTTCTGGAACACAATTACCAAATTCCTCCCTTAAACACTGAACACTGGCAGTCCCAGTCTAGGTTTGGAAAGTTCAAAAACCGTGCCATTCCAGCCCTATTATTATGGTTGATATTTAAGATGTTCCGACATATTTGTTCCTCAGTCTGCCACAGATTATTCTGGGTCAGCAGTCCTATCGTATCAAAGTGATGACCCATTCTTATTTCTCAGTTCCACTAACATAGCTTCACTGGGCGATCCCACAGGAATATCCTCTCTAAGTACTGCTGTGATGATTCATGCAATCAAAACCCCACCACCACACGTCCTCTCTTGCCTCGCCTTCCTGTAGCATCTCTACCTTGAAACAATGAACTGCCAGTCCTGTCCCTCCCTCAGCTGTGTTTCTGTAATAACTATAATATCCCAGTCCCATGTTCCAATCCATGCTTTTGAGTTCATCTTCCTTAGCTGTCTGACCCCTTACATTGAAATAAATGCAGTTTAATCATCAGTTTTCCCCCATTCCCTGCTATGTTCTTGCCTGCCTTGTCTGCTGAAATTGCTGTCTTTAACTCGTGCACCAGCCTCAATCTTCTTTCTGGCCTTACGTTTATTTAAGGTCCAACACCCTGCCAGAACAAGGTTATACCCTCTCAAGCAGCTCGAGCAATTCACCCCACCAGGATATGGGTCCCTCTCCTGCTCCCAGTTGAGGTGCCTTTCCCACCCTGTCTCCCTGTGCTGACACCTTTAGGGATCTATGGACTTGTCCTTCAAGGTCCCTGTATTCCTCAGTACTCCGCAATGACCTACCGTTCATTTTGTCTGTTCTTCTCTTATCGTACCTCGCACAGAGTATTACCTCACTTCAATCAGAACTAAACTCTGCTTAGATTATCATCCGATCGACATCAGACTGCAGATGGAGACCATCCTCCTCGCTGTGAACAACACCCTCACCTTTCATGTCATCTGCAAACCGACTGATGATACCTTCTGCTTTCACATCCGAGTTATTAATGTTCAATGGTTCCTGCACAGATCTCTGTGGTACACCCGGTGAAAGTATTCTGTCCACCAATTTTGCATCCAATTTGCCAACTTGCCTTGGAACCCAGTCCTTTTGGACCAGCCTTCCATGTTGGATCTTGTTTAAGGACTTATTCAAGTCCATGTAAACCACATCATCTGCACTGCCTTCATCAATATACTAAAGCACCATTTAAAAAAAAACTGAACTGAATTCCTCAGACAGTATCTTCCTCTGCCAAATCCGTGATGACTAAACCGAGTTGATCCTTACCTTTGCAAGTGTTGATTCATCCTCACAGTAGTTCAAAATAATTTCCCTCCCCCTGCTGTCAGACTATCTGCTCTGTAATTACCTGGCCTATCCCTGCTGCCCTTTTTGAACAAAGGAACCACATTAGTGATCCTCCAGTCATTCAGCACTTCACCTGTGGCCAGCAAAGTATTATATATATCCACCAGGGCCCCAACAATCTCTGGGTAATTAGCATGGGGTCAAAGAATGATAGTCCAGGCAGTGACACCCACATCCCATGAATGAACAAATAAAAATACATATATCCCTCCCTACCTCTGCAAACCCCTCCAGCTGCAGCAATCCGTATTGGCTTTGTAACACCGTTCAGGCCCTGACCGCTCTCTGTAACACTCTCACCACCTCCAGCACCTTCACCTCTCCATGTTCGTATCGTGTCAATAAACCCTGACAACGATTCTCCTTCCCATTGCCCCCCTCCTGCGAGCAGACCCATTGAAATCCCTTTAAAACTTACTCTAAAACTCTCTCTCATTTCAGGATTTAAAGTACTTTGTGGTGATCTTCTCAGCCTCATAATCTAATATGATCCATTTTGTCCTGAGTGAGGGATCAAAGGGGATTTCTTGCTGAGTTTTTGTCTGTTTCAGTGGAATGTCCTTTTGTTGAGTATTTTACACTGTTCCTTCAAATGTTTTCCACTGTTCATTTACAGGCACATATTTCAGTCTGTTTCGCCTGTTTATCCTGGTCAGTTCTCCTCTCAAACTCATGTAATTGGCTATTTTTGTTTCTAGTTGTAGCTTGTCCTTTCTGTGATTCACTTTAAAACTTTACATTTCTTTAAACTGCACTTTATCACAATTTCCCAGAGGATCTCTCCAGGTGACATTACTCATTCACGAAGTTTTATCACACAAAGTCGCTCTGAGACAGTTACGTCCCTCGCCAGTTGCACAATGTGTTATTCTAAGAAATACTGAAAAACAATCTCTGAACTCCCCTTCCAATATCACTGTTGTCAGTGTGATTGTCCCAGACTTTGTGAATATTGACGTTTCACTAAATGTTCCCCATGCCTGTATTAAACATTCCAATGAATTCCTATTTATTGCAGTGATGAGCCATGAAATGCTGTTCGGTGGGTGGTCGAAAACTGTTCTGCTGTTTGTGTCCTTGGCATGTAGTAGCCAGAAATTACATTCAGCCTGACTCTACTTCATGATCTGATGCCAAATGCTTTCTCTGTAATGCCTTTCTTACCCATTATTGTTAGCGTCGTCCATTTTGCCTGAATTTGCACAAGGTTGTGAACCATTGAATATTTACGTTCCACCTTTTGTTCACCCTGTAACCACATCTCTCTGGTGTCTAAATCTCTTTTATCTCTGTGTCACAAATCAATCTACCTTGTGCAGAGACTTTGTCCATTAATAAAAAACATAATTTACTCGTTCCCACAATTCCCTGTCACAAATGGATTTGCTGATCTACAGTTTTAGTTAAACTTTGTCCCATCCTGTTCCTTTCTGTTGTCTTCAGTCACATTCCCACGCTGCTCTGATGCTTCATGTTTTCTCTTTGGATTTGGAAAGCTCCTTTCACCTGAACCCTGCCCCAGCATCCTCTCTGTCAGTTTAAAGCCCTGTCCATAAATCTACCAACGTGATTGGCCAGGACATTGTTCCACTGGAACTGTGCTGGGACCGATCTAAATGGATTTTTAAAAAAATCAGGTATGGGATGTGGATGTCTCTGGCTGACTAGCCTTTATTGCCCATCCCTTGCTGCCCTTGAGCTAAGCAGCTGGCTCGCCCATTTCACAGGGTCATTGAGAGGCACACACTTTGCTGTGAGTATGTCCTGCAGACCACATGAGAGTGAACTGTTGTCTTTCTCTGTGTTTGGATTTTTATCAATACTTATTTATGGATTGTTAATTCCAATTATTAAAACATATATTCATTTAAAATTCCACATGGTTAGAAGTTCGAAAGAAGAAGGGGGGTGGTCACTTTGTTGGGACTGTATTGTAGACTGTTGTAGACCCAACAGATACCAAAGGAGCAGATGTATAGAGAGATTGCAGATAACTATAGGAATATTAGAGAAGTGCAGGCTGGAGATTTTAATATTCCCTGTATTGACTGGGCCATCTAGAGTATAAAAAGACCTGGACGGAGAGCAATTTTTCAAAGGTGTCCAAGGAAGGTTCCTAAATCAATATGCAGAGGGCCCTACTCTACTCAGGCAGGTGCAACACTGGACCTCCCCTCAGAAAACGTGGTCGGGCAAGTGACTGAACTGTCATTCAGAGAGCACTTTGGGTCCAGTGCCCACAACTGTCTTCGTTTTAACATAGTTATGGAAAAAGATCAGCAGGTCCACAGATTGAAGAGGAATACTGGAACAAGGTCAGTTTTGGGGCCATTCTGCAGGATCTGGCCAGCGTCAATGCTGTGAAATTAAAATTGCACATCGCCCAGTTATAATCCAACTCGCTTTGGAAGCGCTGGTGATCACTGTAACAGATGAAAGGCTTAAACTAAATTTGTTTGATGTTATATTCCATGACACTGTCATCCTGTTGCTATAAATTCTGTACCTTAGGATTGTGCTCCCCAACCACCTGATGAAGAAGCAGTGGTCGGAAAGCTAGTGCTTTCAAATAAACCGGTTGGACTGGAACCGAGTGTCGGGTGATTTTTAACTTTGTACACCCCCAGTCCGACACCAGCACCTCCATATTATGATTCTAATCGATTGGGTGAGTCTGTTTGAAGGAAAAGGAGCAACTGGCAAATGGGGGGCTTTTCAAATTCTGATCTCAAGAATCCAGGACCAGTATGACCCATTGGGGAAAAGGGAAAAGCTGGCAGGGTTAGGGATCCTTGGCTGATGAGGGATAATAAGGTTCTGGTCTTGAAATGAAGACTGCATTCATTGGGTTTAAGAATTTCGTATCTACATATTCTTAAAGACACGATCAATCTGTGGAGACCCTACAATCCTCTCAGTCCCTGTAACACTCCCAATCTGCAGAAGTCATTCCAATGTCTGTGACTCTTTCAATACAGTTCCTACAAGACCCACTATCGATGTGATATCTTTTCATTGCCAGCACCTACCCTGTCAATGTAAGCTCCTCCAGTGTCTCCATCCATCTACTCATTTCCACAGTCTTCTCCAGCTCTTCCATGTGTAAACATCACCCTCTCCTTCAACCCTTCCCACTCTGACCAAACTGGAGGAGGTTACTAATGCTCCCTAATCTGCGAAACTGTCTCCAACCAAAATTGCTGTCTTTGTCACTTGGAGAATCTGTCTGATTTCACACCCTCTTTATCTAAATAACCTGCAGAACCTAAGCCTTCCTGTGTCTATAAACATCTTCAGTCACGACTACCCTCCATACGTCTATTTGTTTTTCCAATCTGTACAACCCACTTTATCTCTGTACTCAGCTCCATTCACCTGAAACATTCCTGTCTGTGTAAAACACCCCATCCTATCAACATCCTTATCCCTGTAAACTGCTCCATTCCTCCCAACCTCCCCATCTCCATGAACTCCTGTAGCCCGACAGCTCTCCACATTTCTGTAACCTCCTGTGGCTCTATGCTCCTCCCTCCCTGTGAAAGCTCCTCCAGTCCCCACAATTCTCCCAGTCTGGGTCATCTGCTCCAGATCAGACCATTGCTGTCTCTGTTACCTCATACAACCTGAGCAACGCCTCCTATTTGTGTCACTTCATTCAGATCGCATCCTCTCCCGCTTCCCGAAACCTCTTGCTGCCATCATATTGCATGCTATTTAGAACATGGAATAGCACATTCCAGTACAAGTCCTTCCACCCTCAATATTGTGCTGACCTTTTATCCTACTCTGAAGGTGAAACGAACCGACATACCTTACATTTTACTATTCATTGATGTGCCTATCCAAGAGTTGCTTAGATGTCTGTAATGTGTCTGAATCTACCACCATGGCTGGCAGTCCATTCCACGCACCCACCATACTCTGTGTAAATAACGTACCAGTCCCTTCCATGCCGACAGGATATCCCAACCCAATCTAGTCCTACCTGCCAGCACCTGGCCCATATCCCTCTGATATCTAAGCTAAACCTTCTGCCAATTACCTTAAACGTATGTCCCCTTGTGATATCCATTTCGCCATGGGAAGTAGTCTCTGGTTATCCACTCTATCTATGCCTCTCATTCCCTTGTCCACCTCTATCAAGTCACCATTCTTCCTCCTTCGCTGTGATCAGAAAAGCCCTAGCTTCCACAATCTACCTTCTATGGGCATGGCCTCCAGTCAAGGCAGCATTCTGCTAAATCTCCTCTGCACTGTCTTTAAAGGTTCCACATCCTCCCTATAATGAAGCAAACAGAACTGTTCACAATATTCGAAGTGTGGTCTAACTGGGGTTCTGTAGAGCTGCAGCAAAATCTCACATCTCTTAAATTCAATCCCCCTGCTAATGAAAGCCAACACACCATCCGCCTTCTTAACAGCCTGTCAACTTGAGTGGGAACCTGAGGGACACAGGATCCCTTTGTTCCTGCACGCTGCTAAGAATCCTGTATTTAACCACGTAAAGGTTTTCTGCAGAATCCTCCAATCTAAAACTATCCCTATCTTTGTAAGTTCCTCCGGTCCCTACAACACTCATAAACTGTGAAACCTCCTCAAGTCCATATATTCCTAATGTCTGCAAAATCCTCCAGTCCTGATGTCCCTCCATATCTCTGTAACCCCCACCATCCTGCAGTGCTCTTCTGGGGAACATTGCAGAGGAAGGAGGAGTTGGATAGTCTGGGCCATGTTCCGAGGTATGAAGGGCTGCAGAACCTGGAGGATGGTACAAATGTCGGAAGGGACGTGGGACTTGCAGAAGGTTAGAGGTTCCGGGATTCATTGAACCTGCAGGATGGGACAGGGTTGTGGAACATGGAGGATATTATGATTTGAACCACAGGTAATTTTTGATTGGACCATTCAGCCGATCTTACAGTCATGCAGATATACAGCATGGAAACAGACCCTTCATTCCAACCCAGCCATGCCGACAGGATATTCCAACCCAATCTAGTCCCACCTGTCAGTACCTAGCCTATCTCCCTCCAAACCCTTGCTATTCATATATCCATCCAAATGCTTCTTAAATGTTGCAATTGTACCATCTGTAAGATTGGCTGAAAGATCCAATCAAACATTACCTGTTGTTCAAATCATAACATCCTCCAGGTTCCACAACCCATTCATGGTCCCATCCTGCAGATCAGATATCCCAACCCAATGTAGTCCCACCTGCTAGCACCCAGCCCATCTCCCTCTAAACCCTTCCTATTCAGATACCCATCCAGATGCCTTTTAACTGTTGCAGTTGTACTAGCCTCCACCACTTCCTCTGGCAGCTCATTCCATATATGTACTATCTTCTGCGTGAAAAAGTTGCCCCTTTTTATCTTTTATATCTTTCTACTCTCACCCTAAACCTCGCCCTATAATTCTGGACTCGCACACCCCAGGAGAAAGACTTTGTCTATTTACTCTATCCATGCCCCTATTGATTTTATAAACCTTTATAAGGTCACCCTCAGCCTCCGACTCTCCAGGAAAAACAACCATCACCTGTTCAAACTCTCCCTATAGCTCATCCCTGGCAACATTCTTGTAAATCTTTTCTGGACCCTTTCAAGTTTCACAAAATCCTTCCGATCGGAAGTAGAACAGAGTTGCATGTAGAATTCCAAAAGTGGCCGAACCACTGCCCTGTACAGCCGCAACATGACCTCCCAACTCCTGTACTCAATACTCTGACCAATAAAGGAATGCATACCAAGCGCCTTCTTCTCTATCCTAACTACCTGTGACTCGACTGTCAAGGAACTGTGTATTTCATTTGAAAAATTGCACAGACAGGTTGAGTGGCCCGAGGTCTTCTGGGTAATGCTAGTTCAGTCTAAGCTGGGAGGCAGAGCCAGTGAAGTATTTGCAGCGCTGTCTGATGAATGGTCGAGAGATAATGTATATGTCAAACAGGCTGTTTTAAGTGCTTATGGATTGCTTATGAAAGGGAAGCCACTACAATTCCCTTTACTGTACCATCGCTATCTGTCAAAGCTCCTTCAGGTCTATATCCTCCGAATCGTTGAAACCTGCTCTCACCATTGCAATCCCCATTATTTCCTAACGTTGTTGAGTCTCTAAAAGCTTTCCTATCAGGTTAATCTCCTCCTCTGCATACAACACTCCTAGCCTGTGTAATCTCTTCAATTCCTTCAGTTCCTATATACCTATGTATAGGTGTGACTGCTTTGTGGCCATTGTATTCTCATTTATATCTGCAAAACGCTCTGCTCACTGTAGCACATCCTATGCTCATAAGTGAATCTGGTCTCTCACAAGACTCTCTATCACTCTCTCCTCCAGTCTCGACAAGCTTCCCTATCCCTGTCGTATCTTGCAGCATGCACACCACTCACTCTCTCTGACATACCTTCCAGTGCATAAAATCATCTCTCCTTCTAACTGTACCCAGTCTACAACTTCATCCCTGTCCGTGCAACATCCTCCAGTCCATATACTCCTCTCTATTGCTGCAGCATTCTCCAGCTTATATCATCTTCCATGTGCTTGGAACATTCTCCAGTCCATACTACCCACCCTTTCCCTGTAATATTCTCCAATCCATGCCATCCTCCCTATCACTGTGATATTCTCCAGATCCCACAACTGTTGTTAAATGTACGACATCCTGGAATCCTGTGAATGTTTCTACGCCCTGATCAACATAGTCCATGTAACGATCCACAACCCTACACACGTCCCTATCTCTGGAATCTAATCAAAGACGCTTTATCTCTCTAACTTCCTCCAAACAATAAAATGTTTTCTCCTGCGAACTTTCTGTAGGAACTGTAACTATGTTTAACCCTGCAACATTGTCACGCCCCCAAACATCTCTCCCACTCTGTGACCTCTAACCATCCCTCAAAGGCCCTCTCTCGGTGACACGTGCCATGCATTTGCAACAAGGCAGATGGAATGACAGCATTAACTGAAGAGAACCGATATGATCGAACTGTTATTGTGGAGGTGTGGCTGCAGAATGATCATGACAGCAATGTGATTATTGAGGGGTCGTAGGGATTTAGGCAGGATCAGCAAAAAACCAAACAAGGTCCTGTTTTGTTGTGAAGAAAGGACGCAGTCAGTGCATTAGTGAGACAGCCAATTTAATCTGGGAATCAAAATATAGAGTCATTTTGAATGGACAGCTTCCAAATAGCAAGGGGGATCTGGAAGATCAAATCACAATCCATGCTCGTTGGTAAGTTGGATGCAATATTTTCTTGGTGATAGTGGACAGAGGCATGTGGAGTGATCAATTTCTGATTGGACGTCTGTGGCCAATGGTGTTTCACAAGGATCAGTGCTGCGATGTCTGTGTGTAATTTATATCTGTGATTCAGGTGAAAAAGGTCAGCAGTTTGAGTGGTAATTTTGCAGACGATATTTGGAAAGGCATGTAATGATTAGGGATAGTTAGGGGAATTGTGGATAGTGAGGAAGAGTGTTCAAGGTTGCAGCACTATGTAGATCTGCTGGAACGTTGGGCAGAGGTGTGGCAAATTGAATTTTATCAGGACAGGTGTGAAGTGATGCATTTATGAAGTAAAATGGAAGAGAGAAGTACACTAATTGACTCGTTGGAAACATTGATAAACAGAGACATTGGAAGCAAATCCATAGCTCCCTAAACATCACAACACAACAGGATGTGGTGGTCGAGGGGGAGTATGGTATGCTTACCTTTATTGGGCACAGTGTTGAGTACAGACGTTTGCATGTCATGTTGTGACTGAATGAAACTTCATTCGGCCATGTTTGGAAGGTTGCGTGTCGTTCTCATCGACACACCACAGGAAGGATGTGGAGGTTTTTGGGGAGGTTGCAACAGAGGGTTGGCAGAATGATGCCTCGATGAGAATGTGTTTACTATAAGGAGGTTGGACACAGTTGGATTGTTTTGCGTGACTATCAGGGGTGACCTGGTACAGGTATACAGCATTAGAAGAGGCGTGAATAGTGTGGATAGTTGGAATCCTTCTTCCAATGTCGAAATATCAAATACTAGGGTGCATCGGTTTAAGGTGAGAGTGAGAAGTTTTAAGTGAGATGAATGAGGCCAATTGTCTTTACCGAGAGGGTAGAAGCTGCTCAGGAGGTGGGAGAGGGGGCAACAAGAGTAAATATTTGGTGGGCATTTAGACAGAAACATGAATAGGCAGAGAATAGAGGGATATCTCCCATGTGCAGGCAGATGGGATTAGTTTAGAATAGCATCATGGTCAGCACAGCCATGGTGGGCCGAAGGGCCTATTACTCTGCTGTACTGTTCGATTTTCTAACTTAACGACATCTACCCTGTCAAAGCCCCTCCAAATCCTGGATGTTTCATTCAATTTCTCTCCCATTCTTCAAAACCCCAGTAGGTTCAAGGGCAATCTACTTCACCTCTTCTCATTGGAATATCCCGCCCTCTCCAGGATCAGCCGAGTGAACCTTCCCTGGCCTGCCTCCAACACAAGAATGTCTTTCCTTAGGGCACGCATACTGTTCATTATAATCTAGGTGTGGTCTGACTTGTACCTTGCATCGTTTTAGCAAGAGCTCCCTATTTTTAGACTCCACTCCCTTTGTAATAAATGGCAGCATCTGATTTGCCTTCTCGATTACCTGCTGATGCTGTAAGCTACCTGTTTCAGATTGATTCACAAGGATTCCCAAAACCTTTGTACAGTCAGTCTGAAACCAAATGGTGTTAGCCTGACAGTAAGTCGGGAACGTGCTGGAATGTGCTATAAAGAATATGACAATAAATGATAACTAGATACTTAGAAACAATGTGATATGTATGATTTTATAAAAGGGGAATATTTTTAAATCTGTTGGATTCTATATTTTGGTGTGACCTTAAATGGCAGAATAGATAAGGGTGGGGGAGACTAGTTGCGGTAGAGGGATATTTGAAATTTCAGAAGCATTTAGACAAGTTTCAACCAGGGCTAAAACTTAGCTCGTGAGAGAATAGGGCCCCTGAAAGGTCAATGAGGCTGTCTGTGTGGAATCACTGCTGATGGGGGAGATACTGAACAAATATTTTGTGTTAGGATTTACTGTGGAGAAAGACATGGAAGCTCGGGAACTTGGGAAAATACATAGGGATGTCTTGAAAAGAGTGCACATTGGAGAACAGGAGGTGCTGGATGTCTTAAAATGCAAAAGTTAGATAGAACCTTGGGACATGGTCAGATGTATCCCAGCGCCTTGTGAGAAGCGAGGGAGGAAATTACAGGACCCCTTCCAGAGATATTTGTATCATCGACAGCTACTACGGACCAGTGAGACTGATGGCAGGGTGATAAGTTGTTGGACGAGATTCTGAGAGAAACGATCATCGTACATTTGGAAAGGTAAGGACAGATTAACGATCGTCAGCATGGCTTTGTGCACAGGAAATCACGCCTCAAACCTGAGTGTGGAGGTAGACAAGTGAGAGATCAAAGCAGAGCAGTACACGATGTCCACATGAACTTTATCAAGGCCTTTGACAAGGTTCTGCATGGCAGACTGGATAGTAAGTTTAGATCAGACATAACCAGGGAGCGCTCACTAACTGGATACAAAACAGGATTGAAGTAGGAGACAGAGCATGTTCATAGAGGGTTGCCGCTCAAACTGCAGGCCTGTGACCAACGGTGTGCCATGGGGTTCGGTGCTGGGTCACTGTTGTGCATCATTTATATAAACAGTTTGAATGATAATAATGGAGCCATGGTTAGCAAGTTTGTGAGTGAGACTGAAATTGGTGATAATGTGGACAGTGAAGAGGGTTATCGAAGAGTACAATGGGATCAACAGTACTGCTGGACCAGTGAGGTTAGGAATAACAGGTGGAGAAATGCAAGGTGTTGTATTGTGGTAAAGCAGACCAGGCTGGACTTGTACAATTAATGTTCGGGCCCTGGGTACTGTTGTCAATTATTTCAGTGACCCAGGGACGCAGGTACACAGTTTTTTGAAAGTAGCGTCATGGGTAGACAGGCTGGTGAAGCAGGCGTTTGAGATGGTTACCCTTCATTGGGCAGAGCATTGAGAGTAGGAGTTAGGATGTCATGGTGTATCTGTACAGGACATTAGTGAGGCCTCTCTTTTAGCATTGTTGATTATCTGGTAAAAATCAACTTGTTCACGTATGTCCTTTAGAGAGGGATATCTGACATTCTTCCCTGGTCTGGCTCACATGTGACTCCAGTCCCACAGCAATATGGCTGACTCTGAGCTGCCTCTGGGCAATTAGCAGGAGGGCAATGTATGCTGGTCCATCCGGTGACATCCTCAGGCCATGAATGAATCAATGAAAAATACATATGTCTATCCCTCCCTTTGCAAACAGCTCTAGCTGCAGCAATCCGTACTGGCTTTGTAATGTTGTTCAGGCCTTTGCCCCTCTCTGTAACACTCTCACCACCTCCAGCACCTTCAATTCTCCCTGTTGCGCTGCTCTGATTAATCACTGACAATATTTCCTCTTCCTACTGCACTCCTCCATATTTCTAAATGTTGGTTACTTCAGAATTGATCGTTGTTTTTTCATCTCTTAATCAAATCGGCTAAGACCGTCTGAAGTGGGGAAGGAGCATTGGGAAGGTGTCGAGCACCTCGAAACTTTCTGTGGGGAAAACGGGAATCCAGGAGAAAACAGCACAAGGAGCGCGCTGTCATATCAACGCCCCACCCACCCCCTTTCCATCTCCACCTTCTGCCTCAGGTGTAACAGAGTCTGTGGAAGGCCACATCAGTCTGTACAGCCAACTCCAGACTCCCCCACCCCCACTGAGAGTGGGAGAGAGTCAGCCTCATCTGTGAGCCACTGCCAAAGAGATGATGAGATAGGAAGGTTGAATCCCCTCACAATTATCCCAGTGCCTTTGTTACAAATTCAAACAATTCCCTATTAATACAGTATCTAATAATGTGCTATCACTCAGTATCTCTCCATCTGGTATCCCTCGCTGTGTCAGACTATTTACTGCCTCTGTCAGCATTTCTCCCTCTTACAGATGGTCTGAGATCCTGAGTCAACAGAATTGTCCATTCCAGAGACATGCAGCAGCACAGGCAAGGGATGGAGACTGGGATTTTCGAGATCTCTGCTGGTCTCTGTGCCATTCTGCATGTGTTATCCTCATTGCATCAGTCTAATTTCCCATTCTGTCTATTTCTGTCTCATACAGGTAATCAGGATGTTCCTAACTCCTTTCTCATCCATCACCTCATGGAAACTGGTTGGTCAGCCAGAGAGAGATGGAGAGGGAGATCTGGAGCCTTCAGTAAATCCTGCAACCGGTAAGATCACTCACAGTAAACAGCACAGGGTGGAGGTAGTAGACTTCTATATTCAGACCTGGAAGACAGGGCATAGATAAAGATCTAGGCAAGGAACAGCAACATTCGAGGTTTCATTCCCACCATCTTGTGAGGGTCCTGCTTTCACCTCTGCTGTACTGGTCCTCAATGCGACAGCACAGGGGATCGCAGGCATCAATCCTGGCCCATGCTCTGTTAGTGATCTCTGTAATATTCTCCAGTCCCGATAATCCTTCCTCTGTTTGGAATCTGTTCCAGTCCACACCATTCTCTGTGTCTCTGTCTCTGTCTCTGTCAGGTTCTCCAGTCCCTAACACCCTAATCCCTAACCTTCTCCAGTAGATACTAAATTCCTTCATCCCTGTAAACCCTGACAGCCCTGTCTATCCCTATAAGACCCTCCCACCAATACCACCCTCCATGTCAATGTTTTTGTCTTTAACCTCTCCATCCGTCCCTGCCTATGTAATCTTCTCCAGTTCCTACAACCCTTCCTTAGCTGTGAAAAAAATTGTAATCTCCTTATCCTTCTCCAATTCTTTGATCTTTATCTTGTTGAATTTCACCCTCATTCCCGACACCATACCCCTCCCGACCACAGGAACCTCTTTCAGTTTGTGCAACCCTCCCCATTTGTGTAACTGTCTCCAACCCAGTAACCTGACATTCTCCATTGCCTTTCTATCTATGTAGCCTTCAGAGCCTAGAAGCCTTCTTATATCTGTAAATGTCTTCAGTCACGACAACCTTCCATATTTCTGTTAGTATACACAATAATCTCCTAGATGAAACAGCCCCCTGTCTGTACCTCTCAGTCTGCCTACCTCTTCCTATTTCCATCCCTATCCCTATCTCCAGAATCTAATCCAGCTCCCTCGATCTCTGTAAATTCTTCCAATCCCCAAACCCCTTTGTCCCACTGACATTCTTGACCAGACGTAACTCTGTTTAACTCTAAATCCTCGAGACCCTGTAAGCCTCCCTATCTCTGTAACCTCTACCCATCTGTTCAACCCCCCCACTACTGAGGAATGACTCCCTGACTGCGCCATAAGGAAGATGGAATGATAGTGAACAGATATGATGGGACTGTCATTCCGAAGATGTAGCTGCAGAATGACCATCGCTGGGAAGTGAATACTGAAGGGTTGTTTGGATAGAGTCATAGAGTCAGAGAGATGTACAGCATGGAAACCGACCCTTCGGTCCAACCCATCCACACTGTGCAGATATCCCAATCCAATCTAGTCCCAATATGCAGACTAGGCAAAAAGCCAATATGTTATGAAGGAAGCATGAGGTTAATGCATTAATGAGACAGTCATGAGGATCTGAATATGAAAAGTAGAGCTGAGAATAAGCAAGTAGCAGCAACCATTAGCAGGAATTCTTTTGTAGGCACCAGACAGTGATGGGAATGTCAATATGGTTACAGTCGGGACACTGAATGTACTTATGGCAAGGGCAGCACAGTAACTGTGTGTGACAGTGGTCTCCATGCCGACTGATACAGCAATGAGCCTGTTGGATTGAATTTGTTATTGTGTATATAAATGGCAGAATTGTAAGGGTGTAGGAGGGGTGTAGTGGTATAGGGGATATGGTATATTTGAATTATCAGAAGCCTTTATGCAAGTTTTTTTTTGAGTGGGAGCAGCGGCCGAGGAAAAACGAACCCGGGAGACTACAGCTAAGGTAAGACAGTTTGTTTCAAAATTACTTGCCTGTAGCGGGCAGCGGTTATTTTTTTCTCTCTTCACAAAAAGAGCGGGAGCAGCAGAGGAAGTGACGGTAAACAGAGGGGCAGCCGGGAAGGAGACCGGTGAGTATAAATACTCACCCTTTAATCACCAACGGTCATTTGAGTGGGAGCAGCGGCCGAGGAAAAGCGAACCCGGGAGACTACAGCTAAGGTAAGACAGTTTGTTTCAAAATTACTTACCTGTAGCGGGCAGCGGAAGTGAGGTTGGAGCGCATAGCTGGGCGGGAAGGCAAGTGATTAGTATTTGAGTGGGTGTGTTCTAAACCCCAGGTCCTACTCCCGTAGGGCCTCCCTCCCACCCTTCTCCTCTAACCTAACTTTAAAGTCCACAGGTTATTGACTCAGTGTTCTTGTTTTTGGAGACAGTGTACAGTCATGGCAGCGCAGGTGGTGGAATGTTCCTCCTGCAGGATGTTTGAGGTAGGGGTGACCACCGATACTCCTGCCGACTTCGTGTGCAGGAAATGTAGTCAGATCCTGATCCTCACTGAACGAGTTAGGGAACTGGAACTGGAGCTGGATGAGCTGAGGATTATTCGAGAGGGTGATCGATAGAAGCTACAGGGACATAGTTACGCTGGAGAACAGAGGTAGCTGGGTAACAGTTAGAGGTGGGAAGGGGAAGAAATAGGCAGTGCAGGGTTCCCCTGTGGTCGTTCCCCTAAAAAATAAGTATGCAGCTTTGGAAACTGTTGGGGGGGACAGCCTTGCAGGTGTAAGCTGCAGTGAAGTGGTCTGTGGCTCTGAGATTCAGAAGGGAAAGGGGGAGAAGAGGAGAGCGCTAGTAATAGGGGACTCTCTAGTTAGAGGGACGGACAGGCGGTTCTGTGGACATGGGCGAGACTCTCGGATGGTTTGTTGCCTCCCAGGAGCTAGGGTCCGAGACGTCTCGGACCGTGTCTTCAGAATCCTTAAAGGGGGAGGGTGTGCAGCCAGAAGTCGTGGTACACATTGGCACCAACGACATAGATAGGAAGAGGGGTGGGGAGGTCATTCAAGAGCTCAAGGAGTTAGGCTGGAAGCTAAAAGCTAGGACAGACAGAGTCGTCATCTCTGGGTTGTTGCTGGTGCCATGTGACAGAGGCAAAGAATAGGGAGAGAGTGCAGTTGAACACGTGGCTGCAAGGATGGTGTAGGAGGGAGGGCTTCAGATATTTGGACAATTGGACTGCATTCTGGGGAAGGTGGGACCTGTACAAACAGGACGGGTTGCACCTGAACCAGAAGGGCACCAATATCCTGGGGGGTAGGTTTGCTAGCACTCTTCGGGGGGGTTTAAACTAATTTGGCAGGGGGATGGGATCCGGACTTGTAGTCCAGCAAGTAAGCTAGCTGTGTGTCAGGATGTCCAAGACTGTAGGGAGGCTGTGGAGAAGGTAGCACTGACAGGGACTACTTGCGGACGCAGAGATGGGCTCAAGTGCGTATACTTCAATGCAAGGAGTATCAGAAATAAGGTGGGTGAACTTAAGGCGTGGATCGTTACCTGGGACTACGATGTTGTGGCCATCACGGAAACATGGATAGATGAGGGACAGGAATGGCTGTTGGAGGTTCCTGGTTACAGATGTTTCAGTAAGATTAGGGAGGGTGGTAAAAAAGGAGGGGGGGGTGGCATTGCTAATTAGAAATGGTATAACAGCTGCAGAAAGGAAGTTTGAGGGGGATCTGCCTCTGGAGGTAGTATGGGCTGAAGTCAGAAACAGGAAAGGTGCAGTCACCTTGTTGGGTGTTTATTATAGGCCCCCCAATAGCAGCAGAGATGTGGAGAAACAGATTGGGAAACAGATTTTGGAAAGGTGCAGAAGCCACATGGTCGTAGTCATGGGTGACTTCAACTTCCCAAATATTGATTGGAAGCTCTTTAGATCAAGTAGATTGGATGGGGCGGTGTTTGTGCAGTGTGTCCAGGAAGCTTTTCTAACGCAGTATGTAGATTGTCCAACCAGAGGGGAGGCCATATTGGATTTGGTACTCGGTAATGAACCGGGACAAGTGGTGGGCTTGTTAGTGGGTGAACATTTTGGTGATGGCGACCACAACTCTGTGACTTTCACCTTGGTTATGGAGAGACATAGGTGCGCACAACAAGGAAGTTTTTAGAATTGGGTGAAGGGAAATTACGATGCTGTAAGACAGGATTTGAGGAGCATACGTTGGGAGCATAGGCTGTCAGGGAAGGATGTGGTGGAAATGTGGAACTTTTTCAAGGAGCAGATACGACGTGTCCTTGATATGTATGTACCGATCAGGCAGGAAAGAAATGGTCGTGTGAGGGAGCCTTGGTTGACGAGGGAGGTTGAATGTCTCGTAAAGAGGAAGAAGGAGGCTTACATAAGGTTGAGGAAACAAGGTTCAGACAGAGCAGTGGAGGGCTACAGGATAGCCAGAAGGGACCTGAAGAAAGGGATTAGGAGAGCTAAGAGAGGGCATGAAAAATCCCTGGCGGATAGGATCAAGGATAACCCCAAGGCATTCTATGCGTATGTGAGAAACCTGAGAATGACAAGAACGAGGGTAGGTCCGATCAAGGACAGTGGTGGGAGACTGTGTATTGAGTCGGAAGAGATAGGAGAGGTCTTGAACAAGTACTTCTCTTCAGTATTTACGAACGAGAGGGACCGTATTGTTGAAGAGGAGAGTGTGAAACGGACTGATAAGCTAGAAGAGATACCTGTTAGGAAGGAAGATGTGTTGGACATTTTGAACAACTTGAGGATAGACAAGTCCCCCGGGCCTGACGGGATATATCCTAGGATTATGTGGGAAGCAAGAGAGGAAATTGCAGTACCGTTGGCTATGATCTTCTCGTCTTCACTGGCAACTGGGGTGGTACCAGGGGACTGGAGAGTAGCGAATGTTGTGCCCCTGTTCAAAAAAGGGAATAGGGATAACCCCGGGAATTACAGGCCAGTTAGTCTTACTTCTCTGGTAGGCAAAGTAATGGAAAGGGTACTGAGGGATAGGATTTACGAGTATCTGGAAAGACACTGCTTGATTAGGGACAGCCAGCACGGATTTGTGAAGGGTAGGTCTTGCCTTACAAGTCTTATTGAATTCTTCGAGGAGGTGACCAAGCATGTGGATGAGGGTAGAGCAGTGGATGTAGTGTACATGGATTTTAGTAAGGCATTTGATAAGGTTCCCCATGGTAGGCTTATGCGGAAAGTCAGGAGGCATGGGATAGAGGGAAATTTGGCCAATTGGATAGAAAACTGGCTAACCGGTCGAAGTCAGAGAGTGGTGGTAGATGGTAAATATTCAGCATGGAGTCTAGTTACAAGTGGAGTTCCGCAGGGATCAGTTCTGGGTCCTCTGCTGTTTGTAATTTTTATTAATGACTTAGATGAGGGAGTCAAAGGGTGGGTCAGTAAATTTGCAGATGATACAAAGATAGGTGGAGTTGTGGACAGTGAGGAGGGCTGTTATCGGCTGCAGAGGGACTTAGATATGATGCAGAGCTGGGCTTAGGAGTGGCAGATGGAGTTCAACCCTGCCAAGTGTGAGGTTGTCCATTTTGGAAGAACAAATAAGAATGCGGAATACAGGGTTAATGGTAGGGTTCTTGGTCAGGTGGAGGAACAGAGGGATCTTGGGGTCTATGTACATAGATCTTTGAAGGTTGCCACTCAGGTGGAGAGAGTTTGGAAGAAGGCCTATGGAGTATTATCGTTCATTAGCAGAGGGATTGAATTCAAGAATCGTGAGGTGATGTTGCAGCTGTACAGGACTTTGGTTAGGCCACATTTGGAGTACTGTGTGCAGTTCTGGTCGCCTCACTTTAGGAAAGATGTGGAAGCTTTGGAGAGGGTGCAGAGAAGATTTACCAGGATGTTGCCTGGAATGGAGAGTAGGTCATACGAGGATAGGTTGAGAGTTCTCGGCCTTTTCTCGTTGGAACGGCGAAGGATGAGGGGTGACTTGATAGAAGTTTATAAGATGATCAGAGGAATAGATAGAGTAGACAGTCAGAAACTTTTTCCCCGGGTACAACAGTGTTACAAGGGGACATAAATTTAAGGTGAAGGGTGGAAGGTATAGGGGAGATGTCAGGGGTGGGTTCTTTACCCAGAGAGTGGTGGGGGCATGGAATGCGCTGCCCGTGGGAGTGGTAGAGTCAGAATCATTGGCGACCTTTAAGCGGCATTTGGATAGGTACATGGATGGGTGCTTAATCTAGGATAGAAGTTCGGCACAACATCGTGGGCCGAAGGGCCTGTTCTGTGCTGTATTGTTCTATGTTCTATGTTCTATGTTCTAAGTTTCAATAAGGGCTAAAGAGTAACTTGGGAGAGAATAGGGCCCCTTAAGATCAATAAGGTTGCCTTTGTGTGGAACCAGAGGAGATGGGTGAGATATTAGACAAAATAGTCTTGTCAGTATTTACTGTGGAGAAAGACATGGAAGCTCGGGAATGTGGGGAAATAAATAGTGATGTCTTGGAAAGAATCCTCAACAGAGAAGAGAAAGTGCTGGAATCTTAAAACAAATAAAGCTAGATCAATCCTCAGGAGCTCATTAGGTCAATCCTAGAATATTGTGGGAAGCTAGGGAAGAGATTGCAGTGTCCCTAACAGAGATATTTATATTATCAACAGGCACAGTAAGATGTTGGAAGACTGGAGGTTGGCTAATGCTGTTCCATCACTGAAGGACAGCAGGGAAAAGCCAGGAAATTACAGCCCCATGAGAACAGTGATGGGGAAGTTGTTGGAGGAGATTCTGAGAGAAAGGAACTCCATACATTTACAAAGGCAAGGGCTGATTCGAGATGGTCAGCATGGCTTTGTGAGTGGGAACCCACGTTTCACAAAAAGGATTGACTCTTCGAGGAGGTGGCCAAGGATAGATGAAGGCAGAGCAGTCAACGTTGTCCACATGGACTTTAGCATCTAATCAAGAGGAAGAAGGAAGCTTACTTAGGGTTGAGGAAGCAAGGATCAGATAGGGCTCCAGAGAGTTACATTGGATGGCAGTGTCTGTGGTTAGCACTGCGACCTCATAGCACCACGTACTCCATTTCGATTACAGCCTCATGCGACTGTCTGTGGGGTGTTTGCACATTCTCCCTGTGGGTTTCCTCCAGGTGCTCCGGTTTCCCCCCCACAGCCCAAAGATGTGCCAGTTTGGTGGCTTAGCCATGCTAAATTACCCATAGTGTTTAGGGATGGGTAGGTTTGGTGCATTAGTCAGGGCAAATGGAGAGTAATAGGGTGGGGGAATGGGGCTGGGTTGGATACTGTTTGGAGGGTTGATATGGAGGTGTTGGGCCAAATGGCCAGTTTCCACACAGTCGGGATTCTCTGAAGGTACCAGGAAGGAACCTAGAGATGGACTTAGGGCAACAAGAAGGGGGCATGAAAAAGCATTGTTGGGAAGGATTAAGGAAAACCGTGAGGCATTCTCCATTTATGCGAGGAACAAGAGCAAGGCCAGAGTGAGGATAAGGTCAATCTGGGATAGTGGAAGGAACTTGTGCCTGGAGTCACAGGAGGTAGAGGATGTCCTTAATGAATACTATGTCTCAGTATTCACTGCTGAGAAGGGTCTTGCCGTTTGTGAGGACAGCGTGAAACAGGCTGATGTACGTGAACAGGTGGGTGTTAAGAAGGAGGATGTGCTGAGAATTTTGTAAAAGATAAGGATAGATAAGTCGCTGAACCAGACTGGATGCATCCAAAGTTACTACACGAAGGGAGGGAGTGGATTGCTGAACACCTGGTGATGACCTTTGCAGCCTCACTGTCCACTGGAGTCGAACCAGATGATTGGAGGCAGGAAAATATTATTTCCCTTGTTCAGAAAAGGGAATATCCTGGGAATTGCACACCTGTCAGTCTTATGTCTGTGGTGTGCAGATTATTGGAGAGGTCTCTGCGAGACAGGATCTATTATTCCTTGGAAAACCATAGTTTGATGAGAGATAGTCAGCATGGTTTTGTAAGGGGCAGGTCATGCCTTACAAGTCTTATTGTATCTTTAGAAAATTTGACAAAACATCTTTATGGCTCATTCAGAAAGTACAGAGGCATGGGGTACAGGGAAACCTGTCTGTCTGGATACAGGATTACTAGCCCACAGAAGACAGAGGGTGATGTTAGATGGAAAGCATTCATCCTGGTGCTCAGTGACCAGTGGTTTGCTGCAGGGAGAGGTTACAGGACCTCTGCTCTTTGTGAGTTTATGAATGACTTGGATGTGTGATTGAAAGAGGGGTTAGGAAGTTTCCCAATGACACAAAGGTTGGTGGAGTGGTTGGTAGTGTGGAGGGCTGTTGTAGGTTGCAAAGGAACATTGACAGGATGCAGAGTTGGGCTGAGAAATGGCAGATGGAGTTCAATCTGGGAAAAGTGTGAAGTCATTCATTTTGAAGATTGAATTTGAATGCAGAATACAGAGTTAAAGGCAGGACCTTTAGCAGTGTGGAGGAACAGAGGGATCTTGGGTTCCAAGTCCATAGATCCCTCAAAGTAGCCACCCAAGCTGATTGGCTTGTTAAGAAGCAATATATTATGTGGGATTTCATTAGTTTGGGGATTGAGTTTTAAAGCTGTGAGGTTATGCTGCAGCTCTATAGAGACCTAGTTCGACCCCACTTGGAATATTGTGTTCAGTTCTGGTCCCCTCATTACAGGAAGGATGTGGAAGTTTTAGAGAGGGTAAAGAGGAGATTTACCAGGTTGCTGCCTGTGCTGGAGAGCATGTCTTATGACGAAGGTTTGAGGGAGCTAAGGCTTTTCTCATTGGAGTGAAGAAGGGTGAGGGGTGACTTGGCAGAGGTGAACAAGGTGATGAGAGTCATAGATAGATTGAATAGAGAGAGATTTTTTTAACCCTCATATAAATAGTTATTACAAGGGGGTATAATTTTCGGGTGATTAGTTGATGGTTGAGGGGACATTTCAGAGGTAGATTCGTTACATATAGAGTGGTGCCTGAGTGGAATGCACTGCCAGCGGTGGCGGTAAAATTAGATGCATTAGGGACATTTAATATACTTCTGGATAGGCACATGGATGATAATAAAATGAGGGGAATGGAAGTTAGATTCGTAGAGTTGTACAACATGGAAACAGTTCAGTCCGACCAGACATCCCAACCCAATCGAGTCCCACCTGCCAGCACCCAGTCCATATCCCTCTAAACCCCTACTATTGATATACCCATCCAAATATCTCTTAAATGTTCCAGTTGTACCAGTCTCCACCACTTCCTCTGGCAGCTCATTCCATACACATACCACCCTCTGCATGAAAAAGTTTCCCCTTAGGTCTTTTTTATATCTTTCCCCTTTCATACATAACCTATGCCCTCTAGTTCTGGACACCGCAAACCCAGGGAAAAGACTTTGTCTATTTACCCTATCCACGCCCCTCATAATTTTGTAAACCTCTAAAATGTCACCCCTCAGTCTCCGACGCTCCAAGGAAAACAGCCCAAGCCTGTTCAGCCTCTCCCTATAGCTCAAATCCTCCAGCCCTGACAACTTCCTTGTAAATCTTTTCTGAAACGTTTCAAGTTTCCCAACATCTTTCCGATAGTAAGGAAACCAAAATTGCACGCAGTATTGCAACAGTGGCCTATCCAATGTGTTGTACTGTCGCAACATGACCTCTCAACTCCTGTACTCAATACTCTGACCAATAAAGGAAAGCATACCAAACGCCTTCTTCACTATCCTATTGACCTGCGACTCCACTTTCAAGGAGATATGAACCTGCACCTCAAGGTCTTTTGGTTCAGCAACACTCCCTAGGACATTACCATTAAGTGTATAAGTCCTGTTAAGATTTGCTTTCCCAAAATGCAGCACCTCGCATTTATCTGAACTAAACTCTATCTGCCACTTTTAGTTTTGATCTTATGGTCGGATAAAAGATTGGCATGTCATCATGGCCGAAGGGTCTTATTCTGTACTGTTCTGTGTTCTACATGTCGGATGGTAAGCTGGGTAATTAGCTCAGATGAATGTAAAACGTTATAGCGTTCAGGAGGAGTTAGTCAACTGGACAGAAAATTGGGCTTGATGGTTGTGGACAGAGGGTGGTGGGAGACATGTTGTTTTTCTGACAAGAGGTATGTGACCAGCGGTGGAGTGGGTCCACTGTTGTTTGTCATTTGGATAAATGGTTTGGATGGGAATATTGTTAAGTAAGTTAAATAAGTGTTTTGGGTGACACAGAAATTGGTGGTAAACAGGACAGTGATGAAGGTTATCTGTGATACAACAGGATGAACAGTACTGCTGGGATAGTGGGCTTAAGAATAGCAGATGGAGTTTAATTAGATAAAGGTGAAGTGTTACATTTTGGTGAAACAAACCAGGGTGGGACTTGTACAGTTAATGTTCGGGCCCTGGGTAGTGTTGTCAGTCTGTGACCCAGGGATGCAGGTACACAGTTCTTTGAAAGTGGTGTCACAGGTAGACAGGCTGGTAAAGCAGGCGTTTGGGATGGTTACCTCCATTGGGGAGAGCATTGAGCGTAGGATTGGGATGTCATGTTGTATCTGTACAAGACATTGGTCAGGTCACCATAAAAGTGTTGTTGATCAGTGGGAAGAACATATCTGGTTCACTGACCTCCTTTTGTGTAGACCATCTAACATTTTAACCTGGCCTGGCTAACATGTCACTCCAGACCCATTGCAATATGGCTAACTCTGAACTGTCCTCTGGGTAATTAACAGTGACTCCCACATCCCATGAATGAATAAATAAAAATACGTATGTCCCTCTCTACCTCTGCAAACCCCTCCAGCTGCAGCAATCCGTACTTGTTTTGTAACATCGTTCAGGACCTGACCACTCTCAGGAACACTCTTACCACTTCTGGCACCTTCACCTCTCCCTGTTCCGTTTGTGACATTGAACCCTGACACTGATCCCACTTCCCACTGCCCACCTCCTGCTAGCAGACTCTTTGCAATCCCTTTAACTCTTACTCCTAAAACACTCTCTCACTTCAGGATTTTAAGTACTTTTTGGTGATCTTCTAAGCCTCATAATCTAATATGATACATTTTGTCCTGAGTGAGGGGCCGGTGGGAATTTCTTGCTGAGGTTTTGTCTGTTTCAGTGGAATGTTCTTTTGTTGAGTGATTTTCACTGTTCCTTCAAATGTTTTCCACTGTTCATTTACAGGCACATATTTCAGTCTGTTTCGCCTCTTTACCTTGGTCAGTTCTCATCTCAAACCCATGGCATTGACTGTTTTTTGTTTCTAGTTGTAGCATGTCCTTTCTGTGATTCACTTTAAAACTTTATATTTCTTTAAACTGCACTTTATCACAATTTCCCGAAGGATCTCTCCAGGTGACATTACTCATTCACTAAGTTTGATCACCCTACGATCGCTCTGAGATAGTTATGTCCGTAGCCAGTTGCATAATTTGTTATTCAAAGAAACACTGAAGAAATATTCTCTGAACTACTCTTCCAATATCACTGTTGTTAGTGTGACTGTCCCAGATTATAGGAATGTTGAAGTTTCCCAAAGTTGAAGTTTCCTGCAAGTACAAATTCACCCCACAAAATGTGTGTCTGTGGGTCTTTGTCTGTCTGTGTGTTTCTGTCTGGGGGGTGGTTGTGAGTGTGGGAAAGTGTGTGTGTAGTGAGTGCAGAGTGTCTTAAGTCTGAGGGGGTGCATGTGTGACTGTGGGAGTGTCTGTCTATAAGGTTGTGTGTGGGTGTCTGTGTGCGCGTCTGTGTGTACCTGTGTCCATGTGTATGAGTGTGTGTGTATGAGTGTGTGTGTATGAGTGTGTGTGTATGAGTGTGTGTGGTGCAATGGTGATCACCTGTAATGTGACATGAACCCAAAGTCCCGGTTGAGGCCCTCCCTATGGGTACTGAACTTAGCTATCAGCCTCTGCTCGGCCACGTTTCTCTGCTGCCTGTCCCGAAGTCCATCTTGGAAGATGGTCACTCGAAGGTCCGAGGCTGAATGTTCTGGACCACTGAAGTGTTTCCCAACTGGGAGGGAACCCTCCTGTCTGTTGATTGTTGTGCGGTGCCCATTCATCCATTGTCGTAGCCTTTGCTCGGTTTCCTCAAAGTACCATGCCTCCAGCAACGTTGGCTGAGTCACAGGAGTACCTGCCATGTACAAGGTGGGAGGTGTTCACACGCGTAATAGTGGTATCTATGTCCACAATCTGACACGTCTTGCAGGGTCCACCGTGACAGGGTTGTATGGAGTTGTCCTGAGGGCCATCCGCTTTATCCTCGATTACAACGTCTTCACTGTCCACTATGCCACCCTCCAGCCTTTCCAGCACATCACACATGGCTATCAATGGTACAAATATCTTTGCTCGGGGCTCCACAATGTTCTGTGATACACTTCATCAGGTCCTGGGGTTTTCCATAGCTTTGTGTTTTAAAACCTTCGATAACATGCACTCTTTTCAAGTCCTAGAGATGTACAGCATGGAAACAGACCCTCCGGTCCAACTCGTCTATGCTGACCAGAAGATGTAAATAAATACATCCCATTTACCAGCATTTGGCTCATGTACTTCTAAACCCTTATTATTCATATACCCATCCAAATATCTCTGAAATACAGTCATAGTATCATTATCTGCTACTTTCTCTCTCAGCTCATTCCATACACACACCACCGTGTGCATAAAAAAGCTGTCCCTGCAGTGCCGTTTAAACCTTTCCCCTTTAATCTTAAACCTATGTCCTCTAGATTTAGACTCTCCAACCCCTGGGACAAGACCTTGAATGTTGACCCAATCCATACCCCTCATGTTTATACAAACCTCTGTCAGGTCACCGCTCAGTCTCTGATGCTCCAGAGAATATAACCCCAGCTTATTCAGCAACAACCCTGGCAACATCTTGTCAATCTTTTCTGAACACTTTCAACTTTCCCAACATCCTTCCTATAGCGGGGATACTGGAATTGCAGAGAACTCCAAATATGGTCTAACATATTACTCTTGTTCCCCAAGTTCCCCAGTCTTTGTCCTCAATAAGTTCTCGAGTAAAAAAAAATGTGTTTAAGTTCTTAGACATATCCTGCTGTTCCACACATCAGTGGTCTCATTGATCTTTAAGGGACAGCATTTTGTCTCGAGTTACTCTTTTACTCAATATATTTATACAATTACTTTTGGAATCTCCTTATCATTCTCTGCCAAGGCTAATGCATGTCCCCTTTCTGTATTCCTGTTTTCTACCCAAAGTGTATTCCTACAGCCCCTGTGATCCTCAGGGATTCCCTTGATCCAGCTGGCTATACCTGACATGCCCTCTTTTCCTTGACCAGACCCTCAATATACAGCCAGTGTTTCCGAATGCTGTCAGCATTGAGCTGTACACGAACAGGAACATGCTGGTGGTGATCGCTCAATTTATCTCACTTTTAAAATAGTCTCACTTACCAGTCTTCCTTGCAAATAGGCTCCCCAATCACCCTTTGAGAGTTCCTGGCTAATATTATCAAGATTAGTCTGGCCCCATTTTATAACTTGAACCTGTGGACCAGCCCTGTCCTTTTCCATCGCTATTTTCAAACGAATAGACTTGAGTCACTTTGGCAAAATGCTTTCCCACTCACACCTCAGTCCCTTTCCCGACATTGTTTTCCAAGGGGAGGTCAGGTTTTGCCCCTTTCTCTTTTCAGGCCATTTACATATTGATTGGGAGTTTTCTGTAATACAATTAGCAAATTCCTCCCTTGCAAACACTGAACACTGGCTGTCCCAGTCTAGGTTTGGAAAGTTTAAAAACCCCAACCATAACAGCCCTATTATTATGATTGATATTTGAGATCTCCTGATGTGTTTGTTCCTCAGTCTGCCCCTGATTATTCGGGGTCACTAGGACAATCGTGTCAGAGTGATGACCCATTCTTATTTCTCAGTTCCACTAACATAGTGTCACTGAGTGATCCCACAGGAATATCCTCTCTAGGTACTGCTGTGATGATTCATGCAATGAAAACCCACCACCACGCGTCCTCTCTTGCCTCCCCTTCAATGTTTCCTGTAGCATCTCTACCTTGAAACAATGAACTGTCAGTCCTGTCCCTCCCTCAGCTGTTTCTGTAATAACAATTATATCCCAGTCCCATGTTCCAATCCATGTTCTGAGTTCATCTTCCTTAGCTGTCAGGCCCCTTGCATTGAAATAAATGCAGTTTAATCATCAGTTCCCCCTCCCCCATTTCCTGCTATGGTCTTGCCTGCCTTGTCTGCTGAAATTGCTGTCTTTAACTTGTGCACCAACCTCGATCTTCTTTCTGGCCTTATCACTGTTTAAGGTCCAACACCCTGCCAGATTAGATTATTTCCTCTCGAGCAGCTCTAACAATTCGCCCCATCAGGATGTGGGTCCCCCTCCTGCTCCCAGTTCAGGTGCCTTCCCCACCCTGTCAACCTGTGCTGACACCTTCAGACATCCAGGGACTCCACCAAGGTCCCGTTTTTACTCAGTTTTCTAGCAGGAACTACCCTTCATGATGTATATCCTTCGCATATGAGACTTCCCACAGTGCATTACCTCAGTGATCAGAAGTAAACTCCATCTGCCCTTACTCAGAGTGTGTACAACTCTGAGTATGACTAACTTCATCCAGTCTCCCTAACCGTCCCTACCTCTAATTGTCGAGAGAATGCACAACCATCCCTATTGCGTTAATCTCCTCCAGTCCCCCTCATGGACACCATCTCTGTAAGCTTCTCCTGTTCCTGACTATATTATCCTCCTGTTCCAATAACCCCTTTGTGAACTTTGTGACCTAGTCCAATCTCTGCAGTGCTCTGTATAATCAGCCTCACTGTACCTGGAACCTGGCTTCAATTCCAGCCTTGGCCGACTCTGTGTGGACTTTGCATGTTCTCCCCCCGACTGTGTGGTTTTCTTCCGGCTGCTCTGGTTTCCTGCCATAGTCCAATATTTGCACGATACGTGATTGGCCATCATAAATTGCCTGTAGTATTCAGGCAAGTGTGGTTTAGGTGAGTTCACCATGAGAAATGCAGGGTTTATTGGACAGGGAGAGGGATGGGTCTGGTTAGGATGCTCTTTTGATGGGTTGGTGTGGACTTGTTGGGCCGAATGGCCGGTTCCACACTGTGGAGATTCTATTCAAGTTATTGTCCAGTCCTGTCAACCATCCCTGTCTCTTCAACCTTGCCTCATCCCCAATACACTCCTTATCTGTGTACTCTCCAACAGTTTCTAAAACACTCCTTGGCGATGTCAGCTTCTTACCACGATCGATTTGACTGTCACCTCCTCCTGCTTTTAGAACAATTCCGATAACTATTGCCATTTGTTACATCACTCCCAATCACTGTTCCATCCTGAAACCACCAAAAACATTTATATCTCTGTAAACTCATCTGGACTGTCTATACTTCCTTTTGACAATCCCGTTCTGAGACTTTCTCTCTATCAAAAAAGTCATTAAGTTTAGGTAACTCTTATTATTGCAACCTCCCTTCAGCCTTACAGCACTGAGGATCTGTAGAACCTCTTTTCAAACCGACAGCCATCTCTGTGTCTGTAATCTCCTCCACTCCCCAAAATACATTCTGTCTGAGCTCCTCTGTAGTCCATTCAACACTGTTTAACACTGTCTGTATCATTGTAACCTTGTCCAAAAACACAAACTTCCCTATCTGTGTAAATCCCTACACCAGTCCCTATCCTTCTAAGCTCAGTCTAACAATACAGCCCTCCATGTCTGTGTATTCACCTTCAGTCCCTACTCACCTCCCTATCTGTGTAACCTTCTCCATCCATTTTTGCTTCAGTCTCTTCAACTGTCCCTGTCAGTGTAATATCTTCCAGTCCCAAAAACTCCCCTCTCTAACTTTCTCAGGCCACACATCCCTCACTATCTGTGACCTACTCCTGTCGGAGAACCCTCCCTCTGTGAACTGCTCCAACTCTTCAACTCTCCATAAGCTCCTGCAGCTCTTACAGTCCTCCTTGTGGACGGAACCTCTTCCAGTCCCTAAAACGCCATCAGTCTGTAGAGACCCTACCATCATCCCTATCTGTGTTATCCTCTCAGGTCCCTGCAACCCGATCTGTAGATCCCACTCCAATGCCTGTGCCTCTCCCGATCCTGTTCCTACAAGACTCATTAACAATGTAACATCCTCCCGTCACTATCACCCACCCTGTCAGTGTAAGCTCCTCCTGTATCTTCAAACATTTACTCATCTCCATAACCTTCTCCAGCTCTTACCCCCATCTGTGTAAACATCACTCTCCACTCGAACCCTCCCTACTGCAGGAACTTCCTTCCGTTTGTACTGTGCTCCCTTATCTGTGAAACTGTCACCAAGCAAACTTGCTACCCAATCTCTCCAAAAAGAATCCAGATTCCACAGCCTCCATGTCTAAATAACCCCCAGAACCTAAGCCTTCCTATGTCTATAAACATCTTCAGGCACGATGACCCTCCATATCTGTTTGTTCTTCCAGTCGATACAAACATCTTTATCTCTGTAATCTGCTCAGCTCCCTAAAACAGTCCCTCTCTTTGATCCAGCCCTGTCCTACAAACATCCTTATCCCTGTAAACTTCTCTATCCCTCCCAACATTCCCAACTTCATGAACCCGTCAGCCCTACAGCTCTCCACATTTCTGTAACCTCCTGTGGGTCTATAGTCCTCATTCACTGTGAAATCGCCTCCAGTCCCCACATCCCTCCAAGTCTGGGTCTTCTGCTCCAGATCAGACCATTGCTGTCTCTGTAAACACCTTCACCTCTGACAACTCTTCCCATTTGTGTAACATCGTTCAGCCCCCATACTCTCCAGCTTCCTGAGTTCTCTTCCTGCCATTGCAACTAAAACGATGTTTATGTAACAACCACCAGTGCTTAAACCTCCCCGACTCAGTAACCTCTTGCAGCCCTAACAAAGCACCTCTCATTTCCCTACAATCCTCCCTCCCTCCCTCCTCAAATGCCTCCATCTCCATGAAACCTCACAATTACTGAATCCTCCTTTTGGCACTGCAAACCTCCTAATGTCTGCAAAATCCTCCTGTCCTGATATTCCTCGATATCTCTTTAACCCCCACCACCCTCCAGTGCCCTTCTGGGGAACATGGCAGAGGAGGGAAGAATTGTAAAGTCTGAGCCATGTTACGGAGGTAGAATTCTGGGAATTACAGATTTGGTCGAATGTCTGTGGTGTGCAGATTATTGGAGACGACTCTAAAGACAGGATTTATGACTACTTGGAAAGCCATAGTTAAATTAGCCACAGTCAGTATGGGTTTGTGAGGGGTCAGGTCATGCCTCATAAACCTGATTGAATTATTTGAGGATATGATAGAATACGTTGATGGCTCATTCAGAAAAGAAGGAAAATTGGGATACAGGATTGGATGGCCCAGAGAAGACAGAGGGTGGCAGCAGATGGACAGTATTGAGCCTGGAGCTCAGTGACCAGTGGGGTTCTGTAACAATCAGCTCTGGGACTCTGCTCTCTGTGATTTTTGTAAATGACTTGGATGTGGATGTTGGAGAGTGGGTTAGTAAGTTTGCCAATAACATGAAGGTTGGTGGAGTCGTGGGTAATGTGGAGGGCTGTTGTAGGTTGCAATGGGACATTGACAGGACGCAGAGCTGGGCTGGAAGTGACAGATGGAGTTCAATCTGGAAAAGTGTGAAGTGATTCATTCTGGAAGGTTGTACCTGAATATAGAATACAGTGTTAAAGGCAAAATACTTGGCATTGTGGAGGAACAGATATCATGGCGTCCATGTCCATAGATCCCTCAAAGTTGCCACGCACATTGGTAGGGTTGCTAAAACGTCATGTGTTGTGTTGGCTTTCCTTTGCAGGGGCATTGATTTCAAGAGCCGCGAGGTTTTACTGCATCTTCATAGCGACCTGGTGAGACCACACTTCGAATATTGTGTTCAGTTCTCGTCCCATCTTTACAGGAAGGATGTGCAAGTTTTAGAGAGCGTACACAGGAGATTTACCAGGATATTGCCTGGAATGGAGGGCATTTCTTATGGAGAAAGTTTGAGGGAGCTAAGGCTTTTCTCATTGGAGTGAAGAAGGGGGCGGGGCGTCCTGGTAGAGGTGAACAAGATGATGAGAGGCACAGAGTGAGTGAATAGTCAGAGACTTTTTCTCCTATGGCATAAATGGCTATTACAAGGGGGTGTAATTTTAAGGTGATTGGAGAATGAATAAGAGGATAGAGATGGTAGGTGGTCGGATGGACTGCCAATGGTGGTAGTAAAATTAGACACATTGAGGACATTTAATAGACTCTTGGACAGACACATGGATAATAGTAAAATAAAGGGTATGTAAGTTAGTTTGATCTTATAACCAGATAAAACGTTGGCATAGCATCATGGCCGCAGGGTCTTGGGCTGAACTGTTCTGTGTTCTATGTTCTGTCTGGTAAACTGGGTAAAAAGCTCAGATCAATGTAAAAAGGATATGGCATTCAGGAGGAGCTAGTGAACTGGATACAAAATGGGCTTGATGGTAGGAGACAGAGGGTGATGGGTGACATGTTGTTTTTCTGACCGGAGGCATGTGACCAGCGGTGGAGTGGGTCCACTGGTGTTTGTCATTTGGATAAATGGGTTGGATGGGAATATTGGTTTCCTGGTAAGTAAGGTTTTTGGGTGTCACTGAAATTGGTGGTAAAGTGGACAGTGGAGAAGGTTATCTATGATACAACAGGATGAACAGTACTGCTGGGATAGTGGGCTGAAGAATAGCAGATGGAGTTTAATTAGATAAATGTGAAGTGTGCCATTTTGGTGAAACAATCCAGGGCGGGACTTGTACAGTTAATGTTCGGGCCCTGGGTTGTGTTATCAGTCAGAGACCCAGGGATGAAGGTAGACAGTTCTTTGAATGTGGTGTCACAGGTAGACAGGCTGGTGAAGCAGGTGTTTGGGATGGTTACCTTCATTGGGGAGAGCATTAACAGTAAGAGTTAGGATGTTTTGTTGTGTCTGTATAAGACATTGGTGGGGCCACCATTAAAACATTGTTGATCAGTTGGATGAACCCATCTGGTTCACTTACTTCCTTTGAGGAAGGACATTAAATATTCTAATCTGGTCTGGCCAACATTTGACTCCAGACACGCAGCAATTTGGCTGACTCTGAACTACCCTCTGGGTAATTAGCATGGGGTCAAAGAATGTTAGTCCATGCAGTGACACCCTCATCCCATGAATGAATAAATAAAAATACATATATCCCTCCCTACCTCTGCAAACCCCTCCAGCTGCAATGATCCGTACTGGCTTTGTAACACCGTTCAGACACTGACCACTCTTTATAACACTCTCACCACCTCCAGAACCTTCACATCTCCCTGTTCCTATCGTGTCAATAAACCCTCACCATGGTTCCCCTTCGCACAGCCCTCCTCCTGCGAGCAGACCCTTTGCAATCCATTTAACATTTACTCCTAAAACACTCTCTCACTTCAGGATTTTAAGTACTTTGTGGTGATCTTCTCAGCCTCATAATCTAGTATGAACCCTTTTGTCCTGAGTGCGGGACCAGTGGGGATTTCTTACTGAGGTTTATACTGTTTCAATGGAATGTCCTTCTGTTGAGTGTTTTACACTGTTCCTTCAAACGTTTTCCACTGTTCATTTACAGACACATGTCTCAGTCTGTTTAGCCTGTTTACCTTGGTCAGTTCTCCCCTCACACACATGTAATTGGCTATTTTTGTTTCTAGTTGTAGCTTGTCCTCTGTGAATCACTTTAAAACTTTATATTTATTTAAACTGCACTTTATCACAATTTCCCGAAGGATCTCTCCCGGTGACATTACTCATTCACTAAGTTTCATTACACGGTCGCTCTGCGATAGTTATGTCTCTAGCCAGTTGCACAATGTGTTTTTCAAAGAAATACTGAAAACAATTAACCGAAGTCCTCATCCAATATCAATGTTGACTGTGTGTTTTTCCCAGATTATACAAATATTGAAGTTTTCCAAAATTACCACAATGCCTTTGTTAAAAAATTCCAATGAGTTCCTGTTTAATGCAGTGATGAACAATGAAATGCTGTTCAGTGGCTAAAACTGTTCTGCTGCTTGTGTCCTTGGCAATAGTAGCCAGAATTTACATTCAGACTGACTACTTCATGATCTGCAGCCAAATGCTTTCTCTGTAATGCCTTTGTTATCCATTATTTTTAGTGTTACCCATTTTTCCTGAGTTTCCGCAAGATTGTGAACCATTGAATATTTTGGTTCACCCTGTATCCATGTCTAAATCTCTTTTATCTCTGTGTCACAAATCCATCTACTTTATTACAGTGACGTTGTCCATTTAAAAAAAACATAACTTACTCTTTCCTGCAATTTTCTGTCACACATCTTATCGCTGATGTACAATTTCAGTTAAACTCTGTCCCTTCCTGTTCATTTCTGCTTGTCTTCAGCCACATCCCCATGCTGTTCCATTGCTTCACTTTTTCTATTTGGATTTGGAAAGTTCCTTTCACCTGAATCCTGTCCCTGCATCCTCTCTGTCAGTTTAAAGCCCTGTCCATAAACCTACAGACATGATCAGCCAGGACCCTGGTCCTAGCACGGTTCCAGTGGGACCATCCTAATGGATTATTTATTCAATCAGGTATGAGATGTGGGTGTCTCTGGCTGACCAGCCTTTCTTGCCCAGTCCTAGCTGCCCTTGAACTGAGTAACTTGCTTGGCCTTTGAAGAGGGTAATTGGGAGGCAAATACTTTGTGGCTATGTCGTGCAGACCATGTGAGGATGGGCAGATGTCCTTCTCTGAATAACATAGCAGCCTGGGATACATGCAGCGGTGTTTGTGCAGTGTGTCAAGGAAGCTTTTCTAACTCAGTATGTAGATTGTCCGACCAGAGGGGAGGCCATATTGGATTTGGTACTTGGTAACGAACCTGGACAAGTGATGGGCTTGTTAGTGTGTGAACATTTTGGTGATCATGACCACAATTCTGTGACTTTCACCTTGGTTATGGAGAGAGATATGTGAGTGCAACAGGGTAGGTTTTACAATTGGGAGAAGGGTAAATACGATGCTGTAAGACAGGTTCTGAGGAGCATAAGTTGGGAGCATAGGCTATCAGGGAAAGATGTCGTGGAAATGTGGAACTTTTTCAAGGAACAGATACGACGTGTCCTTGACATGTATGTACCTGTCAGGCATAGAACATAGAACATAGAAAAATATAGCGCAATACAGGCCCTTTGGCCCTCGATGTTGCGCCGATCCAAGCCCACCTAACCTACACTAGCCCACTATCCTCCATATGCCTATCCAATGTCCGTTTAAATGCCCATAAAGAGGGAGAGTCCACCACTGCTACTGGCAGGGCATTCCATGAACTCACAACCCGCTGAGTAAAGAATCTACCCCTAACATCTGTCCTATACCTACCACCGCTTAATTTAAAGCTGTGCCCCTTTGTAATAGCTGGACTCCATATGTGGAAAAAGGTTCTCATGCTCAACCCTATCTAAAACCCTAATTATCTTGTACACCTCTATCAAGTCACCCCTAAACCTTCTTTTCTCCAATGAAAACAGCCCCAAGTGCCTCAGCCTTTCCTCATACGATCTTCCTACCATGCCAGGCAACATCCTGGTAAACCTCCTCTGCACCCGTTCCAGTGTCTCCACATCCTTCCTATAGTATGGCAACCAAAACTGCACACAATACTCTAGATGCGGCCGCACCAGATATACAACTGCAACATGACCTCAGGACTCCGGAACTCAATTCCTCTACCAATAAAAGCAAGTACGCCACATGCCTTCTTCACCGCACTATGTACCTGGGTGGCAACTTTCAGAGATCTGTGCACATGGACACCAAGATCCCTCTGCTCATTCACACTACCAAGTATCCGACCATTAGCCCAGTACCCCATCTTTTTGCTCCTCATACCAAAGTGTATCACCTCACACTTACCCACATTGAACTCTATTTGCCACCTTTCTGCCCAGCTCTGCAGCTTATCTATATCCCGCTGTAACCTGCCACATCCTTCTTCGCTGTCCACCACTCCACCGACTTTCGTATCATCCGCATACTTGCTCACCCAACCTTCTAACCCCTCCTCCAGGTCATATATAAAAATGATAAACAGCAATAGATCCTTGCGGAACACCTCTAGTAACAAGATGAACCTTTACCATCAACTACTACCCTCTGTCTCCTTCCAGCCAGCCAATTCCTAATCCAAACCTCCAACTCACCCTCAATGCCATTCCTCCGTATTTTTGCAGTAGCCTACCATGGGGAACCTTATCAAACGCCTTACTAAAATCCATATACATCACATCTACCGCTTTACCCTCGTCCACCTCCTTAGTCACCTTCTCAAAGAATTCAATAAGGTTTGTGAGGCACGACCTGCCCTTCACAAAACCATGCTGACTATCCTTGATCACATTATTCCTATCCAGATATTCATAAATCCTATCCCTTACAATTCTCTCTAAGACTTTGCCCACAACAGAAGTGAGACTCACCGGCCTATAGTTACTAGGGTTATCCCTACTCCTCTTCTTGAACAAGGGAACCACATTTGCTATCCTCCAGTCTTCTGGCACTATTCCTGTAGACAACGAGGACAAAAAAATCAAGGCCAATGGCTCTGCAATCTCCTCCCTTGCTTCCCAGACAATCCTAGGATAAATGCCATCAGGCCCAGGGGACTTATCTATTTTCACCCTTTCCAGAATTTCCAACACCTCTTCCCTACATACCTCAAAGCCGTCCATTCTAATTAATTGTGACTCAGTATTGACATCGGCAACAATATCCTGTTCCGAGTGACTACTGACAACAAGTATTCATTCAGTGTCTCCACAATCTCTTCAGCCTCCACACACAACTTCCCACTACTATCCTTGACTGGACCTATTCCTACCCGAGTCATTCTTTTATTCCAGGCATACCTATAGAAAGCCTTTGGGTTTTCCCTAATCCTACCAACTAAGGACTTTTCATGTCCCCTCCTTGCTGCTCTTAGCTCTCTCTTCAGATCCTTCCTGGCTACCTTATAACTCTCAATCGCCCCAATTGAACCTTCACACCTCATCTTTACATAGGCCGCCCTCTTCTCTTTAACAAGGGATTCCAATTCCTTATTAAACAACGGCTCCCTCACAAGACCCTTTCCTCCCTGCCTGACTGGTACATACTTATCAAGGACACTCCATAGTTGTTCCCTGAACAAGTTCCACATATCAATTACGCCCTTGCCTTGAAGCCTACTTTTCCAAGCCACGCATCCTACGTCTTGCCTCACCGCATCATAACTTCCCTGCCCCCAGCTATAACTCTTGCCCTGCAGTGCACACTTATCCCTATCCATCACATCACCGAATTGTGGTCACTGTCCCCAAAGTGCTCACCTACCGCCAATTCTCATACCTGGCCTGGTTCGTTACCCAGAACCAAATCGAGTATGGCCTCACCTCTTGTTGGCCTGCCTACATATTGTGTCAGGAAACCCTCCTGCACACATTGGACAAACACCGACCCATTTAACGAATTCGAGCTATAACTTTCCCAGTCAATATCAGGAAAGTTAAAGACCCCATAAAAACCACTCTATTACTTTCATTCTTCTAATGAATCATCCTCGCAATCCTTTCTTCTTCGTCTCCAGGACTATTAGGAGGCCTGTAGAAAACTCCTAACAGGGTGACCTCAACTTTCCTATTCCTAACCTCAGCCAAAACTACCTCAGATGGCAAGTCTTCATCCATCGTCCTTTCCACCGCTGTAATACTATCTTTGATGAGCAATGCCACACCTCCCCCTCTTTTACCCCAACCTCTGACCCTACGAAAACATTTAAACCCTGGAACCTGCAACAGCCAATCCTGTCCCTGTTCTACCCATGTCTCCGTAATAGGCAGTGAAGAGATGGCCATGTGAGGGAACCTTGGTTGACGAGGAAGGTTGAATGTTTTGTAAAGAGGAAGAAGGAGGCTTACATAAAGGTTGAGGAAACAAGGTTCAGACAGCGCGTTGAAGGGATACAGGATAGCCAGAAGGGAGATGAAGAAAGGGATTAGGAGAGCTAAGAGAGGGCATGAAAAATCATTGGCAGGTAGGATCAAGGATAACCCCAAGGCCTTTTATGCGTATGTGAGAAACATGAGAATGACAAGAACGAGGGTAGGTCCGATCAAGGACAGTAGTGGGAGACTGTGTATTGAGTTGGAAGAGATAGGAGAGGTCTTGAATGAGCACTTGTCTTCAGTATTTACAAATGAGAGGGACCATATTGTTAAAGAAAAGTGTGAAACGGACTGGTAAGCTTGAAGAGATACTTGTTAGAAAGGAAGATTTGTTGGGCATTTTAAAAAACTTGAGGATAGACAAGTCCCCCAGGCCTGATGGGATATATCCTAGGATTATGTGGGAAGCAAGAGAGGAAATTGCAGAGCCGTTGGCAATGATTTTTTCATCTTCACTGTCAACGGTGGTGGTACCAGGGGACTGGAGAGTGGCGAATGTTGTGCCCCTGTTCAAAAAAGGGAATAGGGATAACCCCAGGAATTACAGGCCAGTTAGTCTTACTTCTGTGGTCGGCAAAGTAATGGAAAGTGTACTGAGGGATCTGGAAAGACACTGCTTGATCAGGGACAGCCAGCACGGATTTGTAAGGGGTAGGTCTTGCCTTACAAGTCTTATTGAATTCTTTGAGGAGGTGACCAAGCCTGTGGATGAGGGTAGAACAGTGGATGTAGTGTACATGGATTTTAGTAAGGCATTTGATAAGGTTCCCCATGGTAGGCTCATGCGGAAAGTCAGGAGGCATAGAGGGAAATTTGGATAGAAAACTGGCTAACTGGTCAAAGTCAGAGAGTGGTGGTAGATGGTAAATAGTCAGCCTGGAGCCCAGTTACAAGTAGAGTTCCTCAGGGATCAGTTCTGGGTCCTCTGCTGTTTGTAATTTTTATTAATGTCTTGGAAGAGGGAGTCGACGGGTGTGTCAGTAAATTTGCAGATTATACGAAGATTGGTGGAGCTGTGGATAGTGAGGAGGGCTGTTGTCAGCTGCAAATGGACTTAGATATGATGCAGAGCTGGGCTGAGGAGTGGCAGATGGAGTTCAACCCTGCCAAGTGTGAGGTTGTCCATTTTGGAAGGACAAATAAGAACGCCGAATACAGGGTTAACGGTAGGGTTCTTAGTAAGGCGGAGGAGTAGAGGGATCTTGGGGTGTATGTTCATCGATCTTTGAAAGTTGCCACTCAGGTGGATAGAGTTTGTAAGAAGGCCTATGATGTATTAGCGTTCATGAGCAGAGGGATTGAATTCAACAGTCGTGAAGTGATGCAGCTGTACAGGACCTTAATAAGGCCACATTTGGAGTACTGTGTGCAGTTCTCGTCGCCTCACTTTAGGAAAGAGGTGAAAGCGGTGGAGAGGGTGCAGAGAAGATTTACCTGGATGTTGCCTGGAATGGAGAATATATCGTACAAGGATAGGTTGAGTGCTCGGCCTTTTCTCATTGGAATGGCGAAGGATGATGGGTGACTTGATAGAGGTTTATAAGATGATCAGGGGAATAGATAGAGTAGACAGTCAAACTTTTTTCCTGGGTACAACAGAGTGTTACAAGGGGACATAAATTTAAGGTGAAGGGTGGAAGGTATGGGGGGATGTCAGGGGTGGGTTCTTTACCCAGAGAGTGGTGGGGGCATGGAATGCGCTGCCTGTGGGAGTGGCAGAGTCAGATTCATTGGTGACCTGTAAGCGGCAATTGGATAGGTACATGGATAGGTGCTTAAGCTAGGATAAATGTTCGGCACAACATCGTGGGCCGAAGGGCCTGCTCTGTGCTGTATTGATCTATGTTTTATCTATGTTCTATACATTTAATTGGGCACTGGCGATTTCGCCAGCTTTATGCCTGTGAAAACATTTAATACCTCCCTTTTATCGATCTTAACATGTTCTGGAACCTCACCACCCCAACTGAAATCCCCAGCTACAACGTCTTTCTCCTGTGTGAATACGGATGGGAAGTATTCATTGAAGACCTGCTTTCTCTGACTCCATGCACAGATTGTCCCTTTGGTTTCTCACAGGCCTTCCTCTTTCGCTGGGAATCCTCTGACTCTCATGATGCTGATAAAATACCTGTGGCTTTTCCACAATCGTATCTGCCAAATATATTTCATGACCATTGTTTGTCCCTAATTTTCCACAATCCCCTTGCACTCTCTATACTTGTGAAGGGCTTCATCTGATTTTATTGCACTGTATCTTCTTTATCAATCTCGCGTTATTACTTAATCAGTATTCCCTGGACTTGCTGCCTTTACTATTCACTCTTCAAGGAGCACACTGGCCCTGCGTTCTCACTGCATCACTTTAAAGTACTCCACTTTCCTAACATAGACCCAACTGCAGGGAGTTCCTCCCTGTCTATGTTTGCCAGATCCTGTCTAATGATCGTGATACTGATAGGAGGCACAGTTGTGAGGGGGACAGACAGGAGACTGTGTGCCTCCAGAGGAGACCCCAGGATGGTGTGCTGCCTCCCAGGTACCAGGGTCAAGGATGTCTCTGAGTCGTTATTGAACATTATGAATGGGGAGGGTGAACATCCAGAGGTCATTGTGCACATTGGTCCACATGACAGAGGTCGACAAAGGGATGGGGTCCTGTGAAATGAGTACAGGGAGTCAGGTGAGAAGTTAAAAAAGCAGGATATTGACCTTAATGATCTCCTGATTACTCCCAGTGCCAAGTGCCAGTGAGGATAGAAATAGAAAGGTAGGCCGGATGGATGTGTGGCTGAGGAGCTGGTATAGTGGGCAGGGTTTTCAGTTCAGGGGTCATTGGGATCTCTTCTGGGGTAGAGGGGACCTGTACAAAAGGGATGGTTTGCACTTGAAGCAAAGGGGCACAAGTATCCCTGGGAGGAGATTAGCTAGTGTTACCCTGGAGGATTTAAACTAGTTTGGCAGGGAGTTGAGACTCTGAGTGAGAGAGGGACCATCGAAAAGTCAGGGGAAATACATCAGCCATCAAGACCATCATTCAGGATATCCAGGGGCACAGTCGGGGGAGGGAAAGATATCTGGTTTAAAGGGCATTTATTTCAACACGAGGCCTGACTGGTAAGGCAGACGAGCTCAGAGCATGGATTAGCTCTGGGGACTGAGATATTATAGCCATAATAGAAATATGGCTGAGAGAAGGGCAGGACTGGCAGCTCAGTGTTCCAGGATACAGAAACTACAGGCGTGACAGAAGGGCAAGTAAGTGAGGAGGGGGAGTTGTCCTTTTGATTAGGAAGGACATAAAACCTGTGCATCGAGACAATTCCGTTAAGCAGTCATCAAGTGAGGCCGTAACCTTAAAAGCTAGAAACAAAAAGGGGATGGTCTGTCTGCTGGGATTATGTCTAGACCCTCAAATAGCCAGCGGGTACGAGAGAAGCAAATGTGTAGTGGGTTTGCAGGTAACTATACAAATAATAGAGTAGTATTGGATGGAGATTTTAACTTCCCCTGGATTGACTGGGTCACCCAGAGTGTAAAAGGCCCGGACTGGGTGGAATTTGTAAAATGTGTCCAAGGAGGTTTCCTCAATCAAGACGTAGAGGGCTCTATGCTACTCAGGCGGGTGCAACACTGGACCTCTCCTCAGACAACCAGGTCAGGCAAGTGACTGAAGTATCAGTCGGAGAGCACATTGCATCCAGTCACCACAACTGCCTTTGTTTTAACATAGTTGTGGAAAAAGATCAGGCAGGTTGACAGATTTAGGTCTTAAACTGGAACTGGGCCAATATTGGGGCCATTCAGCAGGATCGAGCAGGGGTTGATTGGGTGAAGGTAAAAATCACACAACCCTAGGGTATAGTCCAGATGGTTTACAGAGGAACCTCGATTATCTGAACTATTTCGTTCAGATAATTGATTATTCGGTTAATCGATTCAATACCTTTCCTCTGGGGCTCGGAGTTTTCAGTCCAGTCTGCTCCCTGTTCAGGTGACTCGGCAGCAGCAAGCCATGAGCGAGCCCCCACACACTGCCAAACCCCAAAAACACACCCCGCTCACCTCCAACACCGCCCCCACCCGCCTCTCAACGTCTCCCCCCAAACTGACCCAACAGCGAATCCTGCCCCCAAAACCGTCTGACACCACCCTCCACCCGCCACCTGCCCCCACCTCCCACACACATCCTACATCGTCCCCAAACCCGTTCAACACCGTCCCCCGTCCACCACACCCACCGTCCAATCCATGTCCACGCCCATGCCCCCGTAAGTGTTTCCCAGGTGCAGATTGTACAGCTTGCCGGTCCATATTCTTTCCAGAACCTCAGCATCTGACATCAACAAAAGTCTTCATTAACTACAGCCTTCCATATCTCTGTTCTTTCCTCAATTCTATACAACTCTCTTAATCTCTGTAAGTAGCACAATTCCATAAAATACCACATGCCTGCGTAAACTGACCCAATCCGACAGTGAAGCCTCCCTGTCCTTTTGATCACCTGTTGTCCCTTCAGATCTCCCTGTATCTTCCCTGACTCCATTGAATACAGCCCATCTCATATTGTAACTCCTCTAACTCATATCTTACTCCCCATCTCTGTGATATTCTTCAGTTACTGCAATTCTCATTCTTTATCTCCAGAGTTTCCAATCCCCCTGATCGATGTAAGGTTATTGATCCCTTTCAGAATGTTTAACACCTGTAGCAGCCTCCAACTCCTCAACGCATCCTGTCGCTGTAACCTCCTCAAATATTACAGCTCACTATCTTTGTAATATCTTCCAGTATCTGCAACCCTCTCGATTTTTGTAACCCACTCCAGAACAGCATTCCACATCTCTGTGTAACTGATGGGAATGCTGTAAACCTGCCTTCACAGTCCTCAGTAACTCTCTGAACTTCTGCAGCCCTACAACCCTCAGTATTTCTGGCTCCTCCAATCCCTACACTTCTCCCTGGCTGTGTGAACTGATCCAGCCCCTTCAAACCTCCCTATCTCACTCACTCCTGCAGCTCCAACTCTTGTCCATGTCACTGTAATTCCCAGCACCAACAATCCTCCCAGTCTCTATAAACTCCTGCAGCTCCATCTACCACCCCTACCTGTGTACTCTCCAGTCCCTCCAATCCTCCCTTTCTCTATAAACTCCTGTAGCTCCAATACCACCCCATCTGTCTACTCTCCAGTGCCTCTGTATAATCTTTAGTGCCTATATTCCTCCCAATCTCTGTAAATCCTTCAGAACTGATAATCCTGTAACTCTACTTGACATATTTCAGCCCGATAACGACCTGATCTCAAACCACCGAACTCTGTAACATCCTCCAGTCTCTACAGCCCAGCTTTTCTCTATTAGCTTCTCTGGTAACTGTATTCCACTTCATCTCCGGTTACAGATCCTTGCACAGTGAAACAATGTCTCATTACCGAATCTGTCAGAACACAAGAATCTTTGGTGTATCAATAAATTTGCCTCATTTTCTAAATTTTAATGACTGCAAGTTCAACCTTCTCCACCTCTTTTTATCAATATCCCTCCATTTTGAAGACCAGCCTGGTGAACCTTCTCTGGGCTGCCTCCAATGCAAGGACATTTCCCTCCAGATAGGGGACCAAACCTGTTCACTGTATTCTCAGTGTGGGCTGACAGGAGTCCTCTATATTTATTACAAGCCTTCCCTATTTTTATTCTCCATTCCCTTTGAAATCAATGCCAGCATTCCATTTCTATGTCATGCTGTCCCTGTATGCCACCTTTCTGAGATTTATACAACAGGATTCCCAAGTTACACCATAGCATAACTTTCTGCAGTTGATCTGAAACCAAGAAGTGACTGCAATAATCACGAAAGTGCTGGAATGTATGTTAAACGATAAGCCAGAAATACTAACTGCACACTTAGAAACTTACGGAATAAGCGCAGTCGATAAGACCATCATATATAGGGGTAGAATTAGACCATTCAATCCATCAGGTCTACTCCACTATTCGATTGTGTATGAATTGTTTCTCAACCCAATTCTCTCACTCCCTGTAATCCTTGATCTCCTTATTCACCCAGAACCTGCGTATCTCTGAGTAAGATACACTGAATAAGTTAGCATCCACAGTCCCATAAGGCAATGTGTTCCACAGATCCATCACCCTCTGGTTGAATAAATTCCTTCACATTTCTATTCTAAAGGGTCATCCCTTCACTCTGAAGCTGTGCCCCTGGCCCCGAGTTTGTAATGTAATGTAATCTAAAATCCACCCATTTTTTCCGTTCACTTTTATGACAACATTATGATGAAAACAGTGCACAACTCACAGTAAGGAGCATTGAAATGATAAATCTCATTCCCACACCCAAGACCAAATTATTATGAAGTACAAGGACATTGAAGATATCCAATTATTTTCTCTTGTATTAATATTTTGAACTAATAGTTGACTCTCTTTCTCCTCAGATGCTGCCTGAATGGCTGTGCTTTTTTTCAGAACCACACTTTTTGAATCTGATCTCCAGCATCTGCAGTCCTCACTTTCCCCTGAATGAATATTCATTCATAATAATTTTCGTGGACACAATATCACTGTGATTAAACATGTTAGTCAGATATGAGTATATTTTCAATTGCCTCTGTCTGTCTCAGAGCTCAGTAATGTGTGATGTGATGTCAGTGTTTGTGTGATGCTCGGTCTGTAGGCCATGCCTCTGAGAGACTGTCTGATTGTTTCAAACAGCATATTCCTTCAGTTCTTTACAACAAATAGGTTACTGCCTGGACCCAAACAGCCAGAGCTCATAAAACCCAAAGTACAGTGTCCAGAATTGGGCAGGACTGGACAATATTTTTCATGCTAATTTATTCATGGAATTTGATAAGGCCAGTATTTATTGCCTGTCCCTTGTTGCCCTTGAGAAGGTGGGGGTGAGCTGTCACATTGACCCACTGCAGTCCATGTGCTGTAGGTAGACTTACAATACCATTGGGGAGGAAGTTGAAACAGTGACACTGAAAGAACGGCAATATGCTTCCCAATCAGCTTGGTAAATGGCTTGGGTTGGAACGCGAACATGGTAGTCCCATGTATCTGCTTCCCTTGTCCTTCTTGATGGTCGGGGGTTCAGAGATACGTTATAAGGAGCCTTGGCAAATTTCTGCAGAGCACCGTGTAGATGGCAGACATTACTGCTTCTGAGTGTCAGTGGATGAGGGGTGAAGCTGCATTCACAGAGGCAAATGGAGGTATTTAATCACACACACATTCAACATGAGTCTTTTTGATGGGAGACAGGCTTTCCAAAATTTTGAGGTGAGTCATTCCTGTAGGATTTCTTGCCCTTGATATATTCTTGTAGCCAATGAATTAATGTCTCAATGATTGGCGCTGGAAAAGCACAACAGGTCAGGCAGCACCTGAGGTACAGGAGTTTTCGCTTAAGCCCTTCACAGGACTGGGTATTTGAAATTATATGGTCTGTCCAGTTCTGGTTAACAGTAATCCCCGGGATATTGCTAGGTGGGTGTTCAGTAATGGTGGTGGCATTGAACATTAAATGATATGGTCCACTTTTCTATTGTCAGAGGTAATCGTTGTCTGGCATGTGTGTAATGGAAATGGTACTTGTCACTGTTAAGCACACACCTGCATAGTTCCAAGACCTGTCGCATTTGGACAAGGAATACTCCAGTATCGGAGTAAATCAGGAATGGTGTTGAACATTGTACAATCAGTGGCAAACATCCCCAGTTATGACTTTACTTGAGTAGGGGGTGGTCAGTTATGAAGCAGCTGAAAATTATTGGGCCGAGGGCAGAGAGCACTCTTACAGCTCACTGATGCTGTCCCTCTCTCTGAGCTAGGAAGCTGGCTTCTAGTTCCACATGCTCCAAAGGTGTCTAACAACATATCTGAACAGAATAATGTTACAGTATCTTTCCCAAAGAGCTGAGCGAGGACTTGGTTAGCTCTACCAGTTAGACGGCTAGTTTGTAATGCAGATTAATGCCAACAGTGTGGGTTCAGTTCCAGCACTGAATGAGGTGTCTGAACAGGGCTGTCTTACACAACCTCTCCCTTGCTTGAGGCATGATGACTATCCAATTAAACTGCTGCTAGTCGCACCTATCTAACGAGAGAACAACCCTATCATCCTGTTGGTGTATGGTACCCTGCCTTTCCATTTCTGGTCTACAGGTTAACTCAGAAACCCCTCCCCAGGGGACCTGCGGCGGAGCTGAGATGGCTGCTCCCCACCAACCCCAGCCACCTTCCTCTGTACCAGGTATAACTTCAGCCAGTGCAGACGATTCCTATTTGCTTCAGTTTTGCTGTTAATCCAGTATATGACACTTGGTCAAATGCAGTTATGATGATGTTAAGTGCAGTCACTGTCACCTCAACCCGAGAATTCAGCTGTGTGTTCTCTTGTTGTACAACGTTAAACCAAGGCTTCAATGTGCCCACGGGATAAGACCCCAAACTGAGCTTCAGCGAGCAGGTTGGTGTTGAGGCAGTGCTGCTTGATCCCACTGTAGATGACATCTTCCATCACTTTATTAATGTTGGGAATTAGAGCAATGGGGCAGTCATTGATTGTCTGATGGTTTGTCTGTGTGTGTACAGGACACACCCTGATAGTTTCCCACAGTGTCAGGTAGGTGCCAGTGCTGTATCCCAGCAGGAACAGCTTGAATGAAATGTTCTCAGGGCCCACAGCCTTTGCATTCCCCATCCCTGCAGCCGTTTGGAGTTACCACACACAGTGAATAGACTTAGCTGATGACTGCTATCTGGTGAAGACTAAAATAGATCATCCCATCGACACTTTGGTCTGAACATTGTTGTGAATATTTCAGCCTTATCTTTTCTATTGTTGTACTGGGCCCTTCCATCGTTGAGGAGGGTGATGTTTGTGGATCGTATCCTTTAGTGAGTTCTTTGATTGTCCACACAATTCACCCTTTTTTCCATGCGACAGGATTACAGAAATTAGGTCTGATTTGTTGGTTAGATCTGTCTGTCACTGGCTGTTTATGCCATTTGGTAAGTAAGTGGTCCTGTTAGGTAACGTCACTACATTGTGAGGTGTACCTGGTGCTGCTCTTGACCGGTCCCCCTGTATTCCTCATTGAACAAGGGTTTAACCCCTGGCCTGATGGCCAGGGTAAAGTGGAGCATATGCCAGGCAGTGACAGGGAAAATTGTGCTAGAGTACAATTCTGCTGTTGTTGTAATGACCAGAATCACCTCACACAAGCCAGTGCTGTGTTCTAGATCTCTTTGAAATCTTTAACATTTCGCATGGTGATAGTATTTCTCACATGTGCGCTCATGCATGTGTGTACACACACACTATTGACAATGTAAAAGTGGGACTTTCTCTGTATAAATACTGTATGCACTGTCACCATTCCCAATACGGTCCTCGATCAGTGTGTCTGCAGCCGGTAGTTTGGTGCGGATGAGGTCAAGTATGTTTCTGCCTGTCAGTCGTTCCCTCCCGATTCGGTGCAGCCCCAGTCCAGCAGCTATGTCCTGTTGGACCCGACCATCTCGATCAGCAATGCTGCTGCTGAGCCCCTCTTGGTGGTGGGGTTTGAAATGGCCCAGTATACATTCCCCAGCTCATTCACTCTGTCAGTGCGTCCTCCAAGTGTTGTTCAATGTCGAGGGACACTGATTCACCAGCTCAGGCAGGGGAGTCATCAGGAGGTTTCCATTTCAGTGTTTGATCTGATACCATGAGGTTTCGTTATGTCACATTGTTGCTTGAGGAGTCTGTTGAATGCCTCTCCCACATCTCGCCCTAGTCCCCAGACATTAGGAAGGAGGGATTTCCAGTGTCTGCAGTGCTTTTAACTTTTGTCACTATCAATCGAATGGCCTCTTCTGTACTGTATGACACTAACTCTATGACTCTTGTGATTGGACAGTCCGGGTCTCACTCCTTCAGTTCCTCCAAGTGCCTTGTCTATTCCACAGATTTCTACAATATTTTCACTATTAAGATATTGCATAAGTCCGTTTTTTAAACTATCTATGTGTATCTCTGTATCTGTCCCTGTCATCTCCTCCAGCCGTTACATCCATTTATATCTCAGTATCCCTCCGTATCTCCACAATCTTTATCACATACTCCAGCCCCACCTCTCACTGTAAATTCCGCCAGCCCCTACACCCCTCCCTGTCTCTCTAATGTCCAGCTGCTACACCTCTCCCCATATCCTGTGAATGAATTATAAAATATCTCAAAAACATGTTCTAGCATGCACAGGCCACGCTATCTCTTGACCACCTCCAGCCTTGCTTTCCTCTCTCTGTAACATCTTCAAACTTGCTTTCCTCTCTCTCTGTAATATCTCCAGCCTTGCTTTCCTATCACTGTAACATCTCCAGCCTTGCTTTCCTCTCTATCTATAACATCTCCAGCCTTGCTTTCCTCTCTCTCTAACATCTCCAGCTTTGCTTTCCTCTGTCCCTGTAACGTTTCCAGCCTTGTTTTCCTCTCTCTGTAACATCCCCAGCCTTGGTTTCCTCTCTCTGTAACATCTCCAACCTTGCTTTCCTCTCTCTGTAACATCTCCAGCCTTGCCTTCCTATCTCTCTGCAATATCTCCAGCCTTACTTTCCTCTCTCCCTGTAACATCTCAAACATTGCTTTCCTCTCTCCCTGTGACATCTCCATCTTTGATTTCCCATCTCTCTGTAACACCTCCTGCCTTGTTTTTCCTCTCTCTGTAGCCTCTCCAGCCTTGCGTTCCTCTCTCCCTGTAACATCTCCAGCTTGTAAATCTGTAACATCTGGTTTCCTTCACACCTCAGTGAATTGGTTTTTACACACCTCAGTGAATTGGTTATATATTTGCTCCTGCATTTTCATCTTTCTGGGGCTCTATAAAATATCCCCAGCAGTGTGCCTGTCATCGTTTGGACCCTAACCTCGACCTATAAAGCCTCATTTGAAGACACATCCAAGATATCGTCCCTCCGTACTGCAGTATCTGATCTTTAATTAATAATGCAACACCACCTCCTCTTTCACACCCTCTCCTGTCCTGCCTATAGTTCCAATACAACAGAATACTGAGTTGTTAGCCCTGACCTCCCTCAAACACGTCTCTGTGATGGCAAAAATATTCCACCACCACATGTCAAATCATGCCATTGTCACAACAGTTTGTCTGATAATACTCCCAGCATTAATGTAAGCTGTAATATAACACCTGGAATACTCTGTGTATCGGAGTTCGTCAATCATTCCCTATTTGTTATCAGGCTGCCCAAACCATGAACCAAAATTGTAACTCTGGGACTGAATGAATATTTGTTGAATTGTAATTTCTTTTTTTAAAAAAAATATATTCATCCAGTGCATCTTTCCAGAACTGAGCAGTCAGCTCCACATACAATGAGTTTCTGATGGTTAATTCCCCCCATCAGTGTGCAGAGGGGACAGCCCTCAGTAATGGAGAAAGTGAGGACTGCAGTTGATGGAGATCAGAGTCGAAAAGTGTGGTATTGGAAAATCACAGCAGGTCAGGCAGCATCCGAGGAGCAGGAGATTCGATAGTTCGGGCATGAGCACTTTATCAGGAAGGCATTGGTGCATTCCTTTTTTTTTTGTTTCCGTGATTTGCAGGACGTTGGGAACCATACTTGCTCAGCAAGGTAGCACTGTATATAGCACTGAAAAGGAAAGCTGTCAATCAATTCGTTGGACAGGGTGTAGACAGGTTAAGGGGAAATACAGATTGATTGAAGTACAAACATAAGGATGGATAAATACCCTGGACCAGATGGGGTATACACAAGGTTACTCCAGGAGGTGATGGAAGAGATTGGTGTGAATTTGGTAATAATATATGCATCTTCACTGTTCACTGGAGTAATGCCAGATGTTTGGGGGTGGCAAATGTTATTCCCTTGTTCAGAGAAGGAAATAGGGATAACCCTGGGAATGATAGAACAGTCAGTCTTACATCAGTGGAGGGCAAAGTATTGGAGACGATTCTGAAAGACAGGATTTACAATTACTTAAAAAAAAACATAGTATGATCAGTGGTAGTCAGCATGGCTTTTAGAAGAGAAGGTCATGCCTCACAAACCTTATTGAATTCTTTGAAGATGTGAAAAAAAATGTTGATGAAGATAGACCAGTAGATGTGGTGAACACGAATTTTAGAAGGCGTTTGATAAGGTTCCCCGTTGTGGGCTCATTCAGAAGGTAAGGAGGCATGGGACGCAGGGAAATGTGGCTCTCTGGATACGGGCGTGGCTGGCCCATAGAAGACAGAGGTTGGTAGCAGATGTAAAGTATTCAGCCTGGAGCTCAGTGAGCAGTGGCGTTCCACAGGGATCGGTTCTGGGCCTGTGCTCTTTGTGATTTTTATAAATGACTTTGATGAGGAAGTGGAATGGCGGGTTAGAAGGTTTGCTGATGACATGAAGGTTGATAGAGTTCTGGATCGTGTGGAGGGCTGCTGTAGTTTGCAACAGGACATTGACAGGATACAGAGCTGGGCTGAAAAGTGGCAGATAGCGTTTAACTGTTAAAAGTGTGAATTGATTTAATTTGGAAAGGTTGCATTTGCACACAGGATACAGGGTTAATGGCATAATTCTTTGCAGTGTGGAGCAACAGAGGGATCTTGGGGTCCATGTCCATAGTTTCCTCAGTATTACCACTGACGTTGATAAGGTTGTTAAGGAGGTGTATGGTGTGTTGGATTTCATTAGGGGGGATTATGATTAAGAGCGGCAGGGTTAATGCTTAGGTCAATAAAGCTGAGGTTCAACCACACTAGGAGTATTGTGTTCAGTTCTGGTTGCCTCCGTATAGGAAACTTGTGGAAGCCTCAGACAGTGTGTAGAGGAGATTTGCAAGAATGTTGCCAGGACTGGAGGACACGTCTTAGGGAGAAAGTTTGAGGGAGCTGGGGCTTTTCTCCCTGGAGCGAAGAAGGATGAGAGGTGACTTGATAGAGGTGTACAAGATGTTGAGAGGCATAGATAGATTGGATAGCCAAAGTCTTTTCCCATGGCAGAAGTGGCTATCAACAAGGGGCGTAAGTTTAAGGTGATTGGAGAAAGGTTTTGGGAGCTGTCAGAGATAGGTTCTTTAGACAGAAAGTGGTGGGGACGGAATGCACCACCAGTGGTGGTAGTAGAGTCAGATACATTAGATATATTTAAGAAGACTCTTGGATAGGTACATGGAAGTTAGTACATTGAAGGTTATGTCGGTTAGTCTGATCTTAGAGTAGGATAAAAGCTGCCAAAACATTGAGAGTGAAGTGCCTGCACTGTGCTGTACTGTTCTATGTTCCAAGTTTCATTCAGTTTGTGGATTCTCGTCGGTTGGTGAATGTGGGAGGGAGTGAGGCGGGTGAGGGAGCGAGGCGGGTGAGGGAGTGAGGTGTGTGATGTCAGGAATCTGGGGTGGGGCGTTCGACCAAGACTTCCAGTTTTGATGTGCTTTGTTACATTCACCTGAATGTCAGCACAATATGTGAGGTTTCCAAGACCAGATAAAACCCACCAAATTCATTTATTAAAACGATTCTTGGCTTGCCATTTGCTCCTAGTTTCTTCAGATATATTCTGTTGGATGACCTATAATTAGTATCTGAGCATCCATAGGCATGTACAATTTTACTTTGATCCTGGTTAATATGAAGGTACCTTTAGTGGATATAGTTTCAGAGGGTTCACTGTGAAATACAAGATGCTGCAATAGACTGTCAATTGTGAACGTTTTCACCCAGTGTCTGGTCCAGGGGCAGATGTATGGAATCTGGAGGTAATGCCAGATGTCATCACCATAAGTAATGTGTGCGATGTGATTATGACTCTCCATGTCCATACATCTGCTCCCTGGGCCAGGCTCTGACTGATGATGAATTTACAAGGCATGGTTCCTGGTCAGTTATTGGTATCTAGTTTAGACAGCATTTGTACCTACACTGAGAGCAGTGATAGCCTGTTGGCTAGTTTCCTCCTGCTGAAGGCGGATCCCAAATGAATCTCTGTCAGAGAATGTTTGAATGACTGCCCTGACCCAGGTTGGAAACTCTCTGGACAGATTCAGGAGGCAGGCCAGTGTCTCACTCAGTGCCACAGGCAGCTGTGAGGTCCAGTAGCACTGTACCCGAATTCAGGCCTTTTGGAATCCACTTTTAATGTCGGTCATGATGCAAAGTAATGGGTTTACTGATCTGAACAATGATCAGGAGTTCGCCATGTTTGTGAATTGGGCAATAATAAGAGATGAGCTACAATTATTAAACTGAACAATAACTGCATTATCTCTGAAAACAATTAAGTTGATTCTATATTGATGGAATTAAAATATAAACACGAAAAAACCTTTTATTGTACAAAAGTAAGGAATCACATTTTGTTTTGTATTCAAAACGAACATGTCTGGCTATTTTGGTGATCACAATTACACATTGAATCACAGTATTCAAAAACATACATTGTCGCTCTATCATTTACAAAGTGGCTGACCTCTAACTGATTACATATTCAGATTGAACAAATGATTGAAAAATCAAATAGACTTACAACATTACACATTTAAATATAATCAATCAATTTAATTTCTCACCTGAAATATGTGAGCTTCACCTATTTGCCAACAATTCTATTAGTTTTAAAATAATGATGGAAAATGATAGACTAGATGTAAATGTTAATGTTCTAAATTGGAGAAATGCCAATTTTGATGGTATTAGGCAATAACTTTCAAAAGCCAATGGCAGCAGATTTTCGCAGTGAAAGGTATGGCTGGAAAATGGAAAGCCTTCAGAAAGGAGATAACGAGAGTCCAGAGATAATATATTCCTGTTAGGATGAAAGGAAAGGCTGGTAGGTATAGAGAATGCTGAATGACTAGTGAAATTGAGGGTCTGGTTAAGAAAAAAGAGGAAGCATATGACAGGTACAGGCAGGATAGGTCGAGTGAATGCTTAGAAGAGTATAAAGGCAAGAGGAGTATACTAGAGAGGGAAGTCAGGAAATCAAAAAGGGGACATGAGATAGTTTTGGCAAATAGATTGAGGGAGAATCCAAAAGGACTTTACAAATACATTGAGGACAAAAGGGTAAATAGGGAGAGAATAGAGCTCTCAAAGTTCAGCAAGACAGCCTTTGTGTAGAGCTGCAGGGGTTAGGGGTGATACTAAATTACTATTTTGTATCAGTGTTTACTCAGGAGAAGGACATGGGCGATGTAGATATACAGAGAAATAGATGGTGACATCTTAAAAAATGTTCATATTACAGAGGAGGAAGTGCTGATGTCTTGAAATGCATAAAAGTGGATAAATCCCCAGGACCTGATCAATCAGGTGTAGCCTAGAACTCTGTGGGAAGCGAGGGAACTGATTGCTGGGCCTCTTGCTGAGATACCTGTACCATTGATAGCCACAGTGAGGTGCCAGAAGACTGGAGGTTGGCGAACGTGGTGCCACTGTTTAAGAAAAGTGGTAAGGACAAGCCAGGGAACTATAGACCAGTGAGACTGACGTCAGTGGAGGGCATTTTGTTGCAGGGAATCCTGAGGGACAGGATGTACATGTATTTGGAAAGGCAAAGACTGATTAGGGATAGTCAACATGGCTTTGTGTGTGGAAAATGATGTCTCACTAACTTGATTAAATTTTTTGCAGAAGTAACAAAGAGGATTGATGAGAGCAGAGCGGTGGACGTGATCTATATGGACTTCAGTAAGGCATTCGATAAGGTTCCACATGGGAGACTGTTTAGCAATGTTAGCTTTCATTGGAGTACAGGGAGAACTAGCCAGTTGGATACAGAACTAGCTAAAGGTAGAAGACAGAGGATGGTGTTGGAGTGTTATTTTTCAGATTGGAGGCATGTGACCAGTGGAGTGTCACAAGGATCGGTGTTGGGTCCACTATTTTTTGTCATTTATATAAATGATTTGCATGTGAGTAGAAGAGGTACAGTTAGTAAATTTGCTGATGACACCAAAATTGGAGGTGTACTGGACAGCGAAGAAGATTACCACAGATTACAAGAGGATCTTGATCATATGGGCCAATGGGCTGAGGAGTGGCAGATGGAGTTTAATTTAGATAAATGTGAGATGCTGCATTTTGGGAAAGCAAATCTTAGCAGGACTAATACTCTTAATGGTAATGTCCAATGGAGCGTTGCTGAACAAAGAGCCCTTGGAGTGCAGGTTCATTGTTCCTTGAAAGTAGAGGAACAGGTACGTAGGTCAGTGAAGAAGGCATTTGATATGCTTTCCTTAATTGGTCAGAGCATTGAGTACAGGAGTTGCGAGGTCATGTTGCAGCTGTACAGGACATTGGTTAGGCGACTTTTGGAATATTGCGTGTAATTCTGTTCCCCTTCATATCGGTAGGATGTTGTGAAACTTGAAAGTGTTCTGAGAAGATTTACAAGGATGTTGCCAAGATTGGAGGGGTTGAGCTATAGCTGGTGGTTGAATGGGCTATAGATATTTTCCGTTGAACGTTGGAGATTGAGAGGTGAACTTAAAGAGGTTTATAAAATCATGAGGGCCATGATTGGGGAGATAGACAAGGTCTTTTCCCTGGTGTGGGGGAGTCCAGAACTAGAGGCCATAGGTTTAGGTGTAGAAGGAAAAATATAAAAGAGATGCAAGGTGCAACCTTTTCACACAGAGGGTGGTTTGTGTATGGAATGAGCTGTCAGAGGAAGTGGTGGAAGTTAGTACAATTGCAACATTTAGATGGTGTCTGGATATGTATATGAATAGAAAGGATTTAGAGGGATAAGGGCTGAGTCTTGGCAGGTGGGACTAGATTGGTTTGTGTTATCTGGTCGGTATGGACGGGTTGGACCGAAGGAACTGTTTCCATGCTGTACATCTCTTTGACTCTGTGACTGTAATTTAGAAATGACAATAATTTGATATGTACTATCAAATAAATGGTTTATATCATTAAATTGTCGCATACAATAGTTGAAATCTTGCTATTTTTAGAATGAATGATAAAGAACAAAGAACATTCCAACACAGGAACAGACCCTTTGGCCCTCCTAGCCTGTGCTGATCCAGATCCTCCTATTTTCTAAACGTGCCACCTATTTTCTAAGAGAATGTATCCCTCTGCTCCTTGCCATTCATTTATCTGTCAGATACATCTTAGATAACGCTATTGTACCTGCCCCGATCTCCTCTGCTGGTAACACGTTCCAGGCTGCCACCACCATATGTGTAAGGACCTTCCCACATATATCTACCCTAAACCCTTCCCCTCTCACTTTGAACTCATGACGCCTAGTAATTGAGTTCCAAGATTTGGGGAAAAAGCTTCTTGCTATCCACCCTGTCTTTATCTCTCTTGATTTTATAGACCACAATCAGGTCCCCCTCAATCTTTGTCTTTATAATTAAAATAATCCTAATCTGCTCAATCTTTCTTCATAACCAGCACCCTCCATACCAGGCAACATCCTGGTGAACCTACTCTGCACTCTATTCAAAGCATCCACATCCTTTTGGTAACGTGGTGACCAGAAATATATGCAGTATTTCAAGTGCGGTGAAACCAAAGTCCTATGCAACTGTAACATGACCTGCCAACGTTTGGACTCAACAGCTGATCCAATGAAGGAAAGCATGCCTTATGTTGCCTTGACCAGTTTACTGACCTGCGTTGCCACCTTCAGGCAACAATGGACCCAGGTCTCACTGTATGTCAATTTTCCTCAAGACTTTTCCGTTTACTGTATTGTTGCTCTTGAACTGGATCTTCCAAAATGCATCACCTCGCATTTGCACAGTCTGAACTCCATCTGCCATTTCTGTGCCCATCTCTCCAATCTATCTATATTCTGCTGCATTCTCTGACATTCCCCTTCACTATCTGCTACTCCACCAATCTTGGTGTCATCTGCAAACTTGCTAATCAGGCAACCGATACCTTCTCCAAATCATTGACATATATCACAAACAACAGTGGTCCCAGCACAGATCGCTGTTGCATACCACTGGTAATAGGTCTCCATTTTGAGAAATCCCCTTCCATTACTACTCTCTGTCTCCTGTTGGCCAGCCAGTTCTCTATTCATCTAGATAAAACACCCTGTACCCCATGCGGCATCACCTTCTCCATCAGCCTACCCTGGGGAACCTAATAAAACACCTTACTCAAGTCCCTTAGTATCTTCTCCAGAAGCTTCCCTACCACTGATCTGAGGCTCACCGGTCTATAATTACCTGGATTATTCCCGCTATCCTTCTTAAACAAGGAGACAGCATTAGCAATGCTCCAGTCCTCCAGGACCTCACCCATGTACAAGGGTCCTGCAAAGATATTTGTTAAAGCCCCAGTTATTTCCTCACTCACATCCCTCAGTAACCTGTGGTAGATCTCATCCAGACCTGGGAGCTTGTCTACATTTCTACCTTTTAGAATATCCAAACTTGCTCCCTCTTTATGTAGTCTTGACCCAAGAACGCAAAGATCTATCCCTACCCTCAACATCCATCATGTCCCTCTCCTTGGTGAATACAGATGTAAAGTACTCGCTAAGAATCTCACCCATTTTCTCTGACTCCATGCATAACTTTCTTCCTTTGTCCTGTTTGGGTCAAACAGTTCTCGAGTTACCCTCTTGTTGCTTATATATGAAACGTAGACTTTGGGATTTTCCTCAACCCTGTTTGCTAAAGATATCTCATGACCACTTTTAGCCCTATTAAATTCCTCAATATTTACTGTGAAATGTGGTTCGTGTAAAGAAAATGAACATTTGTTCGTGCAAGTGGGAACTCAGACCTTTTCAAAGTGTTTTCTGCCAAAAAATATTTGAAATCTGTCTCAGTGCAAATGAAAAGCAAGAGAAGAAACATCTTGGGAAGAGAAATTTTCAGCCACTGTCCCTTCAAAGTACTTCTGAGGTAGAATATAGTCAGGGCTTGTAACAGGGGCACAATTATTACTATGGGTGGTTTGAACATGCAAATTGACTCAATTAATCAACTTGAGAGTGATATCCTCGAATAAAAATTCATGGAGTGTATGAGAGATTATTTCTGAGAGCAGGATGGCATGGAACCAACCAGAGAATGTGCTAATTTAGATTTGATATTATGTAACAATGAAGGTATAGTGGATGAGCTTTGCCTTGGAAGGAGTAAACACAACATGCTGGAGTTTCACATTCATATTGAAAGAGTGAAGACTGAGTCATACATGACAGCTTTAGTGTTAGGCAATGGTAATTATACTGGCCTAAGGAAGGATTTGGCCTGCGTGGATGGGGGTGGTGGGTGGGGGTGGGAGAAAAGAATCGTCAAATGCAGGCAGATGAAGAAGTTTGGCAAATAATTATCAAGATACTGAAGACTGAACAGGAGTTGCATAACGGGGAAAAAAAATTATCCATATCTTGATAAGGAAGTCAAGGATAACATGAAGGCACATCCCAGTGCATGTCATACTGCACATGTTAGTCACACTGTGGAGGATTGGGCAAGTCAGTGGCCTCGTGGTGTTATAACTGAATTCTTATGTGATAAGCCCAGATAATGTTCTGGTGACCTGGGTCCAAATCCTGCCACAGTAAGTAGGGGAGCTTGAATTCAAATCTGGAATTAAGAGACTGATAGTGGTTATGAATCGATTGTCAAGAAAAACCCACCTGGTTCACTAATGTCCTTTAGGTAAGGAAACTGCCATCCTTACTATAGATTTACCACTCTCAGGCTGAAGGCCCTTTTGACCGGGCGGGCCACCTGAAAGATTAATCTTACGATGAGCAATAATGAATTTACCATGGAGTTACAAAAATGGACAATTATTAAAGCATGCTGTGAAATGGACCCTAGCTTTGACTAAAGTCCCTGTGCTAATCCACATGCTGCAGAATCCAGACAGGCTGCAGATACCCACAGACGGTTTGCAAACAAACCTGAAACTACAGATCCTGTAATACTCACCTGAAGTTGGACCTGAATCGGACAATGGAATGTTGCCCTTGAGCCAACCCATGGTTGAGTCTGATTGATCAGGGTAAATGAACCTGATCATTCCATTGACAGATCCTCCTTACCTTCCCAAAATGGCGTGAAGACTTGGAAGGATAAAATCACCACAAAACCCCACACAGTGCAGTAACTGGAGAATAACCAGGGAAAGAGAAGACACCTCCAAGATCATCAAAACAAGAAGACATCACCAAGTCGAACCTGGTCAACTTCTAGTGGGGTGGTTTGTGATCATCCAATGTTAACTTAAAGCATAAGATAATTTGTAACGTTTATCATTGCGTTATAATATGTTTAAATATGTTTAAATTGTCCTAATATTAATTGTGTTCAAAAAACAAATATTGTTTGTAAGAGTTAACTCGGTTCTTTTGCTGAATATAAGATTTCAATTACACTGTGCACCAGAAAGAACACCTTCCTAATTGTTGATTCAACCTACAAGTTTATCTAGAGACAATCCTGAACTGGAACTCGCAACTCTCTTTGCACTTCAGACTTCTGATTTTTCTCTCCACTTACAAAGTAGTCTATGCCTGTATTCTTCCTACTAATGTGCATCACCTCGCACTTTCCCAAGTTGTACTCCGTCTGCCACTTCTTTGCCCACTCTCGTAAAACTTATTCAGTTTCTCATCAATGATTTGTTCCACACGACTATCTCTCCAGCGTCATTTTCCAGTGCCCCAATATCCACTTCTGCATCTCTTTTGCCCTTTATATGTCTAAAGAAACTCTTACAGTTGTCCTTTATATCACTGGATAGCTTAACCTCGTGTTTAATCATCTCTGTCCTTATTTCTTATTTTGTTGCCATCTGTTCATCTTTCAAGCTTCCAAATCTTCTGGTTTCCCACTGCTATTTACTATGTTATCTACTTTCTATTTTCCTTTAACGCTAGCCATGACTGTCCCAGTCATCCATGGTTGCCCCATCCTCGCTGTACAATACATCTTTTACCTCAGGATAAATCTCTGCTGTGACTCCTAAATTGCTCTGAGAAACTCCCACCATTATTGTTCCACTGTCTTTCCTGCTCGACTCCTCTCCCAGTCAATTCTCTCCAACTCCTCCCTTGTGTCTTTGAAGGTGTCTTTAGTTAGCTGTAATATTAACTCCGATTCTACTTTCTCCCTCTCAAATTGAAGAGTAGGTTCAATCATAGTATGATCACTGCCTCCGAAGGTTCCTTCACCTTAAGCTTCCTTATCAAGTCTGCCTCACTGCACAGCCCTAAATCCAGTATTGCCCGTTCCCTCGTTGCCTGCACCATAAGCTGCTCCAAAAAGCCATCTTGTAGACATTTCACAAATTCCTTTCCTTTCAAACCACTACCACTGATTTTCCCAGTCCGCCTGCATATTGAAATCTCCCCAGTCACTGTAACTTTGCCTTTCGTACATATCTTTTCTATCTCCTCATCTATCATGCGCCCCAGCTTCTGACTATGATTTGTCGACCTGTACATAATTCCAACCACGGGAGTGGTTCTACCCACACACGTTCCACACCATCTGACTCTATTTTAAGTAATGAAACTGAGTGATGTGATTTCAAAACACTTTAGCATTGTCTCAAATTTATACTTTAGACATGAAGTAACAATATTCATTGTCAATTACTTTGCAATATGGCCACAGTGTATTTCTTTGGCCAAGTATTCTGTCTTTATTATGGAAGAATACAAACTTCAGCGTGGGTTTCCTCCGGGTGCTCCGGTTTCCTCCACAGTCCAAAAATGTGCAGTTTAGATGAATTGGCCAAGCTAAATTGCCCGTAGTGTTAGGTGAAGGGGTAAATGTAGGAGAATGGGTCTGGGTGAGTTGCGCTCCAGCGGGTCGGTGTGGACTTGTTGGGCCAAAGGGCCTGTCTTCACACTGTAACTAATCTAAAAAAAACTTGAAACTCTCCGCGAAGGAAGATATGAAGAGGACATGAGTCTATAAGGAGATTAAGGTGGGTCAAGTGAACAGGCAAATATTGGTGTATGGAACATAGTTGGAAAAATGTGTCTGTGCTAAAAGATATTGGTGGGTTGAATGGAAACGCAGTATATTATTTCAGTGGAGAGATTGGCTTTAGGCACAGTGGAACCGGGCACTTGGATTACAAAATAAACATTTTACGTGTACATCAAATTTTTAGGGAGGTAAGACAAATGTTGAAACTGCCTGAAACAGAATACATTTATAAGTTGGGACGATTTTGTACAGATTTACAATGAGTGGTATAACCACATCGAGAGAGCGATGGCCATAATGATATGAAATGCAATCCAGAGAATCTTCACTCAGCTGAATCTTGTGAGGAGCGTTTATTTCAGGAGGAAATCTTGAAATGACTGGCTCTGGATCTGCTGGGGTTTAGGCGAACAACATGTGGTCTTGCTTAACCTCAAAATATTCCAAGTAGTCTTTCAAGTTGAATTCTAAAACAATATTTCACCTTGTATGAGAGATTACCATGAGTGGATGGAGAGTAAAACAGAAAAATGTCTCTGTTAAGAAGATGGTGATTTGGTGTCATTCTCTCAGAGTGTTGTGTCTTTGTACAATTCTCTTCCCAGATAACGATGGAGGATAAGGCATTGAATATTCCTAAGGCAGAGGCAGGCAGATTCTTGACTAAGAATGATGCACGAACATTGTAAGGGCAAATGAGGATTGTGCGATTGAGGTCACAATCAGATCATCCACCACCTTATCACATGATGGAGTTGTTTTGATTCCTTACTCCTGATGCTAGGTTTTACATTTCTGTTGTCTTTAGAAACTGAAAATAAAATAACACAGTTCGCACAATTTCAAAGACAGCGACAAACTCTTCAGATCAACAAAATGCCCTTGTTGTTTAATAATTGTTAGAAAATCGGATTGTCTTTTTAGTTCATTTGGGATTGTAATGAAGCTAGACCAGCATTAATTGCCCTTGAGACGTTCCAGTCCAGTTGATGTTGGTCCATCCAAGTGGCTGTTGGGAGGGAGTGCCAGCAGTGCATCTCGTGCTGGTTTAACTTGGAGTAAATTTTGTCAATACGAATATATGGGAAGGAATTTATTATTCTTCAGAAAAATAATAACCTTACACGAGAAGTCTATATAATAATGAAGCGAAGTCTGTTTCTATGTTATTGGTGAACTTAAAATAATGGTGTCAAACAGCTGGAATAATGTTGATGCTGTGTTGGACGATTCGTACACTGAGCATGTGAATTATCCTGGATGATTTCCGAGATGGCTGGGCTGTCCTAGGTTGAGTAAGTGCTGATACTCCATGGGATGATGCTTGTTTGAAATCTCACCACTTACTGAGCACAGATCATTGGAACAAACCAAGTCCAATTGGTTGCTGCTTCAGAATATATCAGACATTTCATGGCTGCCACCACATGGAATCATGTTATAAAGACAAGGCCCGTCCAGTCTACACCACCCAGTGCTGATACAAGTACTTTATAATGTTTGTGAGGCTTCCTTCCTGAACCATCCTCCCAGGCAATGCATTTTTGACACATATCATGCTCTGTGTTCGAAACAGATTTCACAAATCCTCTGTTAGTATATTCTCTTTGACTTCAAACGTATTTCCCATTGTTTTTGACCCTTTGACTAAGGGGAATAGTTTTTGTCTGTCGACTCGTCCCATACCTGTCATGCTATAATACACCTCTGTCAGGTTCACCCCTCACCTTTCTCTGCTCCAAAAGCAAATCTAACCTATCTTCATGGTTTGTGTTCTCCCTTGTCTTGTTACATCTTCCAAAGTGCAGCATCTCTCATATTTCAGTATTACCTTTTATCAGTCATTGATCTGGCCATCTGAAAATCTGTTTGTACCCTCCTGTAACCAACACGTTCCTGCTCACCTGGATAATCATTGTGTCATCTACAACATTGTTTATCATCGTCCAACATTGTTTATCATCCTCTAACATCTCACCCCCCCCCCCCCACATATACCATATTCTTATCATCGCAATTTATTAATTTCAGAAACAAACCTTGATTTTCTTCCTGTTCTACTGATGTTGTTGCAGAATTGAAATTCAAGTCTCTTGTTTTTTCCTATTTTGGTGAATTTACACCGTGAATCAGTTGTGGTCTTTTGTGAGGGAGCCACAAACAGTATTTTGGACATGGAGCTGAATCCTGCTTTTATACTGTGCCCCTCTGCATGTATTATTCATAATACTTGGACATAATTAATCTTGGACTAGCGCTTGGCACCTTGCCCTGCAGCATTTTCATTTTACGTGGGCCTGCAGCTTATTCTTTACAACATTCGCTGCAGTAGTCAGAGCTGAAAGAACTTTTTCATCTACAGGATAGACACAGGCTCATTCATTAACTTTGTTTGAAAGAGCTAGAGCAATTATGATAAAGATTGAATTAAATTTGGATTATAAACACACTATAGAAGATAATTCACCTTCTCATTTCTACACTGAATTGGAAGCAAATTAAAAGAAAAAACACCCACCGTTCAGAATATTGTTTGAAAAGTGATGTCATGTTGATATAATACATTAAGGAAGACCACTCATCAATTTTCTATTGAATATTACGAGGACAATTTTCAAGCAAACAGTGTTCTTGTCTTTTGCTCCTTATTCTTTCAACTGATCTGCCTGTGTCATTTGCAGTGAGATCAGAGTGACTTCCCTTTCAATCGAAGCAGGACTTGACTGAGGGTGGAATCAAGGACCCTGAGCAAAACTGTGATTAATGGGAATTAGAGAACATTCTGCACTGGGAATGGGAACAAGAGAAAAATCAGTCTCTGCAAGGTATCTTCCAAGTTGCGTGTCATCCTGAATAGGGACTAATTTTTCTGTTCCTTCGCAAGTATTTGTTAAAAATCTTGGAATGCCCCTATAAACAGCTCTGTCTGGATCTGCATTACTTTGGATTGAAGAGGTAAAACAGGGCAACTCTGTGTCACTTATTCCAGAGCCATTGAGGACGACAAATAAACTCTACCCTTGCTAGTGCCTTCCAAAACCCTGGATGAATATGTCTTGTTAAAAAACTCAAAGATACTTTATGTTTTCATAGATATATGGAAACTCTCGGAAAGGTAAGATCTTGCTGGATGAGTATGATGCCAGTGACATCAGGAGCATGATAAGACATTGATAACAATTGTGATCAGTACTTCAATCAGTTACTCTCAGAGGATTGATCATGTGATGTCATGACCACCGAGTTCAACATTTACATTATGCATTATGACAATGGCAATAAACTATCGGTATTTGGGGAGCTGTCAGGCACATCGTTTTTCATTTCTCATTCAAAAACCATAACCAAATTCTTGAGCGTCAACAGAAATCGCAGCTTTGCTGTTCCCTTTCAGATCAGACAAATATCCACAGTCCAGAAGAGTAACTAAGTTGAAAGTGCAGGAAAACATTTGCAGGTTCTGAGCAGAGAGAAACACAATTAACTTTTTGAGTCCAATATGAGTTTTTCAGAAGAGGATCATATCAGATTCAAAATGCTGCCTTTGTTTCTACCTCCATATCCTGACTCATCTGTGGTGTTTTGTCACTGTTTACTGTTTAGAACAAAGAACATAGAACAGTACAGCACAGAACAGGCCCTTCAGCCCACAATGTTGTGCCGACCATTGGTCCTCATGTAAGGTAAACCTAATGTACGAACTCTCAAATGCCTGTGACCATATGCATGTCCAGCAGTCTCTTAAATATCCCCAGTGACCTCGCTTCCACAACTGCTGCTGGCAACGCATTCCATGCTCTCACAACTCTGCGTAAAGAACCCGCCTCTGACATCTGCTCTATACTTTCCGCCAAACAGCTTAAAACTATGACCCCTCGTGTTAACAATTGCTGCCTTGGGAAAAGGTTTCTGGCTATCAACTGTATCTATGCCTCTCATTATCTTGTACACTTCAATTAGGTCCCCTCTGTTCCTTCTTTTTTCCAATGAATAAAGTCCGAGCTCAGTCAACCTCTCTTCGTAAGATAACCCCTCCAGTCCAGGCAGCATCCTGGTAAACCTCCTCTGAACCCTCTCCGAAGCATCCACATCTTTCCTACAGTAGGGCGACCAGAACTGGACACAGTATTCCAAGTGTAGTCTAACCAAAGTTTTATAGAGCTGCTACAAGATCCCACGGCTCTTAACCTCAATCCCCCTGTTAATGAAAGCCAAAACACCATATGCTTTCTTAACAACCCTGTCCACCTGGGTGGAAATTTTAAGGGATCTATGTAACTGCACACCAAGATCCCGCTGTTCCTCCACACTGCCAAGAAACCTGCCTTTAATCCTGTACTCAACTTTCAAGTTCGATCTTCCAAAATGCATCACCTCGCATTTATCCAGTTTGAATTACATCTACCACCTCTCAGCCCATCTCTGCATCCTGGCAATGTCATGCTGCAGCCTACAACAGTCCTGTATACTGTCAATGACACCTCCAACCTTTGTGTCATCTGCAAACTTGCTAACCCATACTTCAACCTCCTCATCCAAGTCATTAATAAAAATTACAAAGAGTAGAGGCCCAAGAACACAGCCCTGTGGAACACCACTCACCACTGACTTCCAGGCAGAATATTCTCCTTCCACTACCACTCGCTGTCTTCTGTCGACCAGCCAATTCTGTATCCAGACAGCTAAATTTCCCTGTATCCCATTCCTCCTGACGTTCTGAACGAGCCTACCATGGGGAACCTTATCAAATGCCTAACTGAAGTCCAGATACACAACATCCACCGCTTGACCCTCATCAACTTGTCTAGTCACATCCTCAAAGAACTCAATTAGATTTGTGAGGCATGACCTGCCCCTCACAAAGCCGTGTTGACTGCATTTAATCAAGCCATACTCTTCCAGATGGTCATAAATCCTATCCCTCAGAATCCTTTCTAACAGCTTGCAGATGACAGACGTGAGACTGACTGTCTGTAATTTCTGGGGATTTCCCTATTTTTTTCTTGAAGAAAGGAATTACATTTGTCTCCCTCCCGTCCTCCGGTATGAATACAGTGGAGAGCGAGGATGCAAAGATCCTCGCAAGCAGCGAAGCAATCACATTTCTCGCTTCCCAGAGCAGCTGAGGACAAATCTGGTCTGGCCCTGGCGACTTGTTAATATTAATGTTTGTCAAAGTTTTCAACACATCAGCTTCCTCAGTCTATCTGTTGCAGCATGTTTACCTGCTCCTCAATGGTTTCATTCACTACAAGGCCCTTTTCTTTCATAAAGACAGAGGCAAGAAACTCATTTAGACCTTCCCCTACCTCATCAGATTCTATACACATGTTCCCTATGCTATCCCTGATCGGACCTACTCTTTCTTTGATCATTCTCTTATTCCTCGCATATGTGCAAAATGCCTTTAGATTCTCCCTACTCCTTCGTGCCAAGCCTTTTTCCTGCTCCCTCCTGACTCTCCTCAGGCCATTTTTGAGCTCCTTCCTTGCCTGCCTTTAATCCTCTAGAGCTGAGCAAGACCCTTGCTTCCTCCATCTTACATAAGTTGCCTTCTTTCTTTTGACGAGAAGCTCCACCGCTCTTGTCATCCAACGTTCCTTTATCTTACCCTTTCTTATCTGTCTCAGAGAAACACATTTATGCATCACTCGCAACAACTGTTCCTTAAACCGTCTCCACATGTCTATAGTGCCCTTTCCATGGAACAATTGCACCCAGTCCATGGTTCTCAAAGGAGTCTGAAGTATCATAGTTTCCTTTTCCCCAACTAAATATCCTCCCATTGTGCCTGCTTCTCTCCTTCTCCATAGCTATGTATAATATGAGGCAGTTGTAGTCACTATCACCAAAATGCTCTTCCACCGCAAGATCTGACACCTGCCCCGGCTTATTGCCGAGCACCAATTCCAAAATGGCCTGTCAACGTACTGAGTTAGGAAACCCTCCTGAACACACCTTACAAAAACAGCTACTTCCAAACCATCTGCCGGAAGGAGGTTGCATTCAATATTGGCAAAGTTAGTCACCCATTACAACTAGCTTCGAAATTGACGTATCGGGCAAAAGCCCTTCAGAAACATCGATTTTGAAGCAACTTGGATGCTGCCTGAGCTGCTGTGCTCTTCCAGCACCACTAATCCAGAATCTGGTTTCCAGCATCTGCAGTCATTGTTTTTACCCATTACAACTACCCTATTCCATTCACACTTTTCCAAAATCTGCCGACCTATGCTTTCTTCAATCTCCCTGCTTCTATTGGGGGGCCTGTATTTAACCCCGAATGAGGTGATTGCTGCCTTACTGTTCCTAATTTCCACCCATACTAATTCAGTAGGCAGACCTTCCTCGATAATGGTAACTTCTGTAGCTATGATATCCTCTCTGATTAGCAGTGCTACACCCCCTCCTCTTTTTACCTCCTCCCTATTCTTTTTAAATGTTCTAAACCCTGGAACATCCAGCAACCATTCCTTCCCCTGAGAAACCCACGTTTCTGTTATGGCCACAACATCATAGCTCTAAGCTCATCACTTCTATTCACATTTTCTCCAGTATTACCGAGCACAGTGAATCCGTTTTGGGGGAGGGGGCGGGGACGGGGTAATGGTGTCGCAGTGGTTAGCATGGCTGTTTCACAGTACCAGGCTCACGGATTGGGGGATGGGGGATGGGGGATGGGGGAGGGGAAGGGTGCATGGTGTCTCAGTGGTTAGCACGGCTGTCTCTCAGTACCAGGGACCCGGTTTTGGGGGAGGGAGAGGGGGGCATAGTGTCTCAATGTCTAGTATGGCTGTCTCACAGTATCAGGGACCCGGTTGAAGGAATGGGGAGGGGAATTGGGACATGGTGTCTAAGTGGTTAACAAAGCTGTCTCAACGTACCAGGGACCCGGTTTGGGGGGAGAGGAGGGGGGCATGGTGTCTCAGTGGCGAGCATGGCTGTCTCACAGTACCAGGGATCCAGTCTTGGGGGAGGGGGAGAGGGGCATGATGTCTCAGTGGTTAGCACAGCTGTGTAACAGTACCAGGGCCGAGCTGAAAATGTGTTGCTGGAAAAGCGGAGCAGGTCTGGCAGCATCCAAGGAACAGGAATCGACGTTTCGGGCATAAACCATTCTTCAGGATTCCTGAAGAAGGGCTTATGCCTGAAACGTCGATTCTCCTGTAACTTGGATGCTGCCTGACCTGTTGCGCTTTTCCAGCAACACATTTTCAGCTCTGATCTCCAGCATCTGCAGTCCTCACTTTCTCCTCACAGTACTGGAGACCCGGTTTGGGGGAAGGGGGAGGGGGAGGGGGTGCATGATGTCTCAGTGGTTAGCACGGCTATCTCACAGTACCAGGGATCTGGTTTTGGGGGGACGGGGGCATGGAGTCTCTATGGTTAGCATGGCTGTCTCACAGTACCAGGGGCCCGGTTTGGGGGGAGAGGGAGGGGGGGCTGGTATCTTACTGCCTTTGACATCTTCCTAAACCTTTCTCCAAACATCTTAAAATTATGCTCACCTCGTGACAACCGTTTCCAGCTTGGAAAGAAGTCTCTGGCTATTTACTCTGTCTGTAACTCTCTCCATCTTGTTCAGCTCTATCAAGTTACAGCACATCCTTCTTTACTCCAATGAGAAAAGCCATCGCTCCCTCAACCTTTCTTCATAAGACAAGCCCTCTAGTCCAGGCAGCATTCTGGTAAATCTCCTCTGCACCTGCTCTAAAGCTTCCATATCCTTTCTATAATGAGGCAACCAGAACATTTCAAATGTGGTCTCACCAGAGCTTTATAGACCTGCAGCAGAATCTTGTGGCTATTCAACTCAGTCCCCCTGCTAATGAAAACCAACACACCATACACCTTCTTAACAACCATTTCAACTTAGGTGGCAAATGAGAGACCTGCAGACATGGACCCCAACATCCGTTTATTCCTCCACACTGCTATGAATCCTACATTTGACCCAGTAATCTGCATGCAACTTCGACTTCCAAAATGAATCCCTTCACAAAAAAGGAAATTGGAACAGAATTAGGTCATTTAGCCCCTTGGATCTGCTGTGCCGTTTGATCACAGTTAAAATGTTTCTCAGCCACATTCTCCTTCCCGCACCAACTGACCATTGATTCCCTTATTCATGAAAAAACATACTTATTTCTTAAAGAAACTACTGTGTGTGCGGGTGTGTGCATGTGATTGTGTGTAAGTGTCCATATCTGTATGTATACGTGTTGTGTGTTTAATGTGTCTATGTATGTTTGTGTGCATCTCTGTGAAATGATGGCTGTGTGATTTTGGGGGTAATTCCATTGAAATTGAGATAAACCCTTACTCCCCTCCTCTACCTCTACGTCTCTCCCTGTTAAGTTTATAGTCATACAATGCCACCCTCTGCTGGTCTCCCCATGCCACTGCACAAGTGTCACTTTTTTTTCTATCAGAGGACATCAAATACTGTGAATATCTCACATTGCATGGCTGTTTGGTTTTGCAAATATCTTTGGATGCACAGAACAGTTTTGTCTGATACCTAGATATATTACCATCACCACTGGGTCAGTTTCAGGACTTTTCAATCCTTTCTCACTTTCACCTTGTCGGGGTGAATGATAAAATATTTCAATTTAAAGAACGTGTAATAAATTCATCACATCACCTTACAGATGATTTGGTCAGAATTGCTTGGTTGCAGTTGCAGTGGAAATACTCTTTTAGGTGTACACTCTGTGTAACGAATAATCTTCAAAGACAAATCACTTTCACATTGCTGAGCGAGCACATATATTACTCAGGAGCATTCGCGACTATGAGTGTCCTCAGTACAATTATGATCATCCCTATACCCAACTGTGTGTGTGTGTGCGTGTGCAGATGGTGCTGTCAGTTTGGATAGTGCTATGATCTACCTCCCTCTCCCCAGCTCCTAGACTGAATCCCTTATGGTTTTCTCCCTCCACTACCATCAATGCAGTAGAGTGTGAAGACCAGCAGAGGCGGACATTGCATCACTTTAAGCACCACAAAGGCTGACAGATCCGCTGTGCACACGGATGCGCACAGAGACACGCAGATACACACAGATATGAATATAGATACACAGGCACATATAGAGACTGGTGCAGTCACACAGATACTAAAGCACACAGAGAGAAATGCCAATACACTGATGGACGTGCACACACAGATATGCAGACATCAGTACAGACACACCACAAACACTGACACACCGACGTTCATACAGAAATGCAGAATCTGTCAGTATTTATTTTTCGCGTGGTGACTTCCTCAATATTTCACTCGATCGTGTGGTGTGTGCCAAAATTTCTGTTGTACCATAGGGATTCCTCTGCACCCTCACTACAGCTTCTACATCTTTCCTATAACAAGGCGACCAGAACTGAACACAATGTTCCTAGTGTGCTGTTTGTGAATTAAACCAAACACCCAGAAAAGCTTACCTTGCCTTATAATCTGTTAAAGCACCCATCCTCCTCCTCTAACCAAAAACAAAGTACCTGTGCCACAGCTTGGAACGTTAACGAGTTTTTTTATTCCTTTTTTTTTCAACAGTCTCTTTGGGAATTTAGACTAGTGGGAATGGAGGTGAGGGCAGTTGAATGTTCCTCCTGCAGAATGTGGGAGGTAAGGGTCACCACCAGTGTCCCTGCTGACTACATCTGCTGGAAGTGCATCTGACTCCAGCTCCTTGAAAACAGCGTTAGGGAACTGGAGCTGGAGCTGGATGATTTTCGGATCATTCGGGTGGCAGAGGGGGTTATTGATAGGAGTTATAGGGAGGTAGTCACTCCTAAGGTACAAGAAAAAGGCAAATGGGTTACAGTCAGGGGACGGAAAGGGAACCGGCAGGCAGTGCAGGGATCCCCTGTGGCCATTCACCTCAACAATAAATATACCGTTTTGGATACTATGGAGGGGGGACTTACCAGGGGAAAGCAGTGGGGTAGAGGGCTCTGGCACAGCGTCTGTCCCTGCTGCTCAGAAGGGAAAAGGGAAGAGGAGCAGAGCAGTAGTCATTGGGGACTCCATAGTTAGGGGGACAGATAGGAGGGTCTGTGGGGATGAGAGAGACTCACGGTTGGTGTGTTGCCTCCCAGGTGCCAGAGTTCGTGATGTCTCTGATCGTGATTTTTGGATCCTTAAGGGGGAGAGGGAGCAGCCCCAAGTCGTGGTCCACATAGGCACCAACGACATAGGTAGGAAGAGAGATGGGGATTTAAGGCAGAAATTCAGGGAGCTAGGATTGAAGCTTAGAGCTAGGACAAACAGAGTTGGCTCTGGTTTCTTGCCCATGCCATGTGCTAGTGCGGCAAGGAATAGGGAGAGAGAGTAGGTGAACACGTGGCTACAGGGATGGTGCAGGAGGGAGGATTTTGGATTCTTGGATAATTGGGGCTCTTTCTGGGGTCTGTGGGACCTCTACAAGCAGGATGGGCTTCATCTGAACCAAAGGGGTACCAATATCCTGGGGGGGGGGGGGGTTGGAATTCGCTAAGGCTATTGGGGTGGGTATAAACTAATCCAGCAGGCCGATGGGAACCAAAATTGTAGTTAGAGTATAGAAAGGGTTGAGAGGAGGGAGTTCTAAAATCAAGTTTCAGGGACGCAAGATGGCACCGGCAAACAAGAGGTTGGTTTGAGGTGCGTCCACTTCAACGCCAGGGGCACCCGGAATGAGGTGGGTGAACTTGCAGCATGGGTTGGTACCTGGGACTTCAATGTTGTGGCCATTTTGAAGACATGGTTAGAGCAGGGACAGAAACAGTTGTTGCAGGTTCCAGGATTTAGATGTTTCAGTAAGAACAGAGAAGATGGTAAAAGAGGGGGAGTTGTTACATTGTTGGTCAAGGACAGTATTGCAGTTGCGGAAAGGATGTTTGAGGACTCGTCAAATGAGGTGGCATGGACTGAAGTTAGAAACAGGAAAGGAGGGTCACCCCATTAGGAGTTTTCTATAGACCTCTGAATAGTTCCAGAGATGTAGAGGAAAGGATAGCAAAGATGATTCTCGATAGGAGTGAGAGAGGCAGGGTAGATGTAATGGGGCACTTCAACTTTTGAAATATTGAACGGGAACATTATAATACGAGTACTATAGAGTGGCCAGATTTTGTCCAGTGTGTGCAGGAGGTCTTCCTGACACAGTATATAGACAGGACAACAAGGGGCGAAGCCACATTAGTTTTGATACTTGGTAATGAGCCTGGTCAGGTGTTAGACTTGTAAGTGTAAGCACTTTGGTGATAGCAATCACAATTCTGTTATGTTTACTTTAGTGATAGAAAGGGATAGGTGTATACCACTGGGCAAGACTTACAGCTGGGGAAAGGCAATTACGATGCCATTAGGCAAGATTTAGGAAGCATATGATGGGGAAGGAAACTGCAGGGTATGGGCACAGTAGAAATGTGGAGCTTATTCAAGGAAAAGCTACTGTGTGTCCTTGATATGTACGTACCTGTCATGCAGGGAGGAAGCTGTAGAGTGCGGGAACAGTGGTTTACCAATGAAGTGGAATCTCTGGTCAAGAGGAAGACGGTGACTTATGTTAGGATGAGATGTGAAGGCTCAGTTCGGGCACTTGAGGGTTACAAAGTAGCCAGGAAAGACCTAAACAGAGAGCTTTGGAATGCTTTGCCTGCAACAGTGGTAGATTCACCAACTTTAAGTACATTTAAGTCGTCATTTATCAAGCATATGGACGTACACGGAACAGTGTAAGTTGTTTAGGCTTCAGATTAGTATGACAGGTCAGCGCGACATTGAGGGCTGAAGGGCCTGTACTGCGCTGTAGTGTTCTATGTTCTATGTTCCCCTCCCTTCTCTGACTCCTGGCGCAAGTTCCCTCCACTATCCTGATAAGCCCTACCCTCACTAAAGCCATTATCTTATTCCTCACAAAAGTATAGAACATCTTAAGTTTTACCTTAATCCTACTCACCAAGTCTTTTTCATGCCCGCTTCTCGCTTTCCTGAGATTATTCTTCCCTTCCTTCCTGACTACCTTGTAACCTCTAGAGCCTTGTCTGATCCTTGCCTACTTAACCCTAAGTCATTTTCCTCCTTCCTCTTGAGATATTCTACATCCATTGATACAATGGAGATATGGAGCTGCAAATGGATTGGAGCTGCACATCCTGTCACTTCCAGCATGGGCTGCAGGTTTCCCCTCGCTGGGCAGTGATCTAACACAGTGTTACTGAACAATGCACTGGGGCAGTGTACACAGCTCTACATGCTGGGAGGGTAACTGCTTCTGGTTTACAGATCCATGCCCTGGGGTGGCGTACACTGCTCTACATGCTGGGAGGGTAAATGCTCCTGGTTTACAGATCCATGCCCTTGGGTGGCGTACACAGCTCTACATGCTGGGAGGGTAAATTCTCCTGGTTTACATAACAATTCACTGCTGTTCACTGCATAGTTCCCAGTGCTGGAGAGGCAGTTCATGGACTGGTGTGGTCTGCACAGATTGCTGGGTTGTATTGAGCAGTACACTAGCCTGGTCTGAACACTGCTACATGCTGCACAGATGTGTCATCTGGATTATGGTGTCTGATTCTGTGACGTGGATTTCAGCTGATTTGTCAGCACATTTACTTTATATTCATATTTTTGTTATTGGACCGAAGAAAGTACTACTTATCCAGTTAATCCCATTTGTCTGAGAAGAGCCACGTTGTCGATCTTTTCGATCAAGTAATCATCCAATTATCACATGAATATCCATCCTTCTGTACCTTAACCTGGCCGTTGGTGCTCATATCCCTGGAATCCCGGGGAAATTATTATGAAGCTCAGAAACAATGTGAAAAACGTATGGCTCGTGGTCTCCTGTCCGTCCCGGCTGTGGGTCCCATTTGGCTCCCTAGTGTATCGGGAGCTGGCATTGTAAAGCTCAGAAACAATGAAATGGTGTGTGTCAGACGACTGGTCACTTCCCAGTGTGTTCCATGTGGTGCTCCATAGACAGGGGTGTGTGTGCTGGGCTGTTGTTCATGTCCAGGTGTGTTCCATGTGGTACTCCATAGACAGGGAGGTGTGTGCTGGGCTGTTGTTCATGTCCAGGTGTGTTCCATGTGGTACTCCATAGACAGGGAGGTGTGTGCTGGGCTGTTGTTCATGTCCAGGTGTGTTTCATGTGGTAGTCCATGGACAGGGGTGTGTGTTTGACTGTTGCTCACTTCCCGCTGTGTCCCATGTCGTACTCCATAGACAGGGGTGTATGTGTTTGACTGTTGCTCATTTCCCGGTGTGTCCCATGTCCTGCTCCATGGGCAGGGGGGTGTGTGTTTGGCTGTTGTTCACTTCCCGGTGTGCCCCATGTGGTGATCTATGGACAGGGGTGTGTGTGCTGGGCTGCTGCTCACTTCCCGGTGTGTCCCATGTGGTGCCCCATGTTGGACAGGGGTTCCAGCAGCTTTAGGCATGTCTTTGAACCTTGGTCTGTGCGTGTCCACTGAACACCTGTGCTTGTCCCTCTCAGATGATTGTGCAGTTAGTAACACGAGGAAACCTCTCGAGTATTATTGTAAAAGAGCAGGTCTCTAACTTGTAGCTGAGGGGCTTCTGACTGACTCCTGTTATTGAAAAGTTAGTGGAGGTGCTGGGGATGGTTCACTAGAGGTTGTGCTGTGAGCCACCTCAGACATTCAGGGAGACCTGAGGATTTGGTGACCCAACTCTGGATGGACCATGGGGACTGTAGTTACAACACCTGGGTCTGTAAGATGAACAACAAATGGAGCAGAGCCTGCACAAAGAGGAAGATCTGAAACCACGGAGTGAGTGTCTTTGGGGAAAGGGATCTGCTGTATCCACACCGGGTTTTCCAGGAACAGCTTCCCAAGTTACATTTAACACAGGGGCAGAGTGTGAGGGGACCCTGATTGAACAAGGAGCTGGTCACAGAGCGGTGTCACCTCCTTCAACACGATCTGCATCTTCACACCAGGGGGAGGACGGTGCTGCCGGGGTCACTGTTTCACTCAGCTTCTATGATTCCGTACTTTCCAGGCAGGAGTTTGTGACCGATCCATCATCTCCCAGTATCCCGACGTCAACATCACCATTTGGAGACGGAGGATATATATGGTGGTTGAGAGCAATGGGGTCCCTGGGAACGTCAGGAAGATGGAGCAACATTTCCCATTGTCTGATCAGGTCAGAATGAACCCTCCAGTACACACTGCATCACTAAGTCCTGTAGTATTTTTCCGTTTCAGTAACATACCATTCTTCAGTAACATACCATTCTTCCTAAAGAAAAGGACAGACAATATATTATCTTAAATCCCATTTGCTAAACTTTAATCCATTGACTTCACCTGTCCATATCCAATTACAGACTCTCCACCTTCCCTTGATAATTTAGTTTCCTGTTTATCTTAGTTTAATCAGCATACATAGTTACAGTACATTTGTTCCACTCCTCCTGATCATTGATAGAGATTGTAAAGAGCTGTGAACCCTGCACTGGTCACTGTGTGACTCCACTGGTGACGTTCTGTCAAACTGAGTAAGGCTGATTTATCCGGAGTGCCTGCTTCCTGTCCGATAACCAGTCCTCCCCATTTATGTGTAAAACATTCGAAGCACTGAATAAGAACGAGGAGCATCAGTTCAGCCATCCAGCCCCTCAGGCCTCTTCCAACATTGAATACAATCTTAGCTGATGTCATTGCGGCCTCAGTTCCACGTTCCTGTCCGCTCTCCATATTCCTTCACTTACTCAATATCCCAGCACCTACTGCACTCTGGGACAGTGAATTACACAGATTCCCACCCGGTGACAGAAGTATTTTCTCCTCAGCCCTGTTTCACTTCTCCCCCACCTCATCCTAAAACTATGGTTTTAGGATCGTTCGAGATTGTCCCACATGAGGAAATATCAACTTCACATCTACATTGTAAATCACCTTTAACATCGTCCAGACCTCCGACATCTCCTCTCATTTTTCTATACTCCAGGCAGTGTTGGCTTGAACTGCTCAATCTCTCTTCAGAGGACAATCTCCTCATCTCTGGAGTAAATTGAGTAAACCATTTCTGAACTGACTCCATGGCAAATACATCCCTCCTACAGTCAGGACACCAAGACTGCACACAGTACTCAGTTGCGATCTCACACCTCCCTCCCTTTATAATCCATTGTTTTAGAAATAAATGCCAAAGTTGCACTTGCCTTTCTCATTATCTGCTGTACCTACATCTGAGTATTCTGTAGTATGGACGCGGACAGTCAGATCCCTCTGTACCTAATCATTCGGAAGTCTCTCTCCATTTGGAGAATAATTTGCCTTTCTGCTACACTGATCCAAACGGATACACTCATACTTTCGTTGTCCAGTTTCTTCTGTCAAATGTTGCCCCAACCTATCCATATATATTTACTAACTACTTCCATCTTCATTGCAATTTCTCACCTGAGTTAGAGTCATCTGTTAATTTGGTTGTAACATGTTCTATCCTCTCAAGTACGTAAGACTATAGATTGTAAATAGTTGGGGCCAGGGACCAAAACATATGGTTTCCTAAAAGTTGAATTTTACCATCAGAAAATGACCCATATTCTTTCCATCTCTGCATTTTGTTGCCTCACCAAGCCTGTATCCAAGCTGATAAATTACTTTTAATCGTAAACGATCTTATTCTGCAGATTAATAATTTGTGCAGAGCTATTCAATGCCTTCTGGAAGTCCAAATATTTCATCTCTAGGATCCCCATGATCCAAATCATGTTGATTCTGATGGATTGTGGTTTGACTTTGCAAATTTCTTGTCATTAATTCCTGAATAATGGACTTTACCAATATTTCTTAAATTTGAACAATACTCTCACTACTATATTCCATCATGAAGGTGATCATTCTAAATTCTTCCCTCTCTATAATCTCTTTGTTTGCTCCAATCCTGTATAATTGGCACATGGTGTGAAATGACCTGCTCTGATTGCTCTGTAAGAGGTCGGAGTCGCTGAATGGACTCATTCTCTTCCTTGTGCACAACATCGATGGGCTGATGTCTTTCTGGTGTTCCACATCACCATCTCGATAGTCTGCCTGTCCTCTTCCTGTTTATGTGTAAGTTTCGTTAGGTCTTATGCAACCTTCCTGTTGCTGTGTAACAGTTTGAGAGGCTGAAAAAACCTTCTCATATTCCTACATCACAGGCTGGAGATACTGAACGGTCTCTCCTGAATCCCTGATCTAGGACTGAGGGCGTGATTGGCCTTCTTCTGTTCCCATACACCAGACATGTGAGGTAAAATTCTTCCTCCTTTCCCATAAGAAATCTCATAGTTTACATCCTCCAATTCCCGTGCAACAGGCTCGATGGGACTGAATATCCTCCTGGTATCCCAGTGCAACAATCTCCAGTCCCTGTGTGACCTCTTTCAGTTCCTATGTTACCGACTTGAGGAGGCTGACTAGACTGATCCTATTGCTGCATAACAGGGTACTGATGCTGTATGGCCTACTCTGGGCCCAGTATTAGCGACTCGAGGAGCTGACTGGCCACCTCCTGTAAATGTATATCAGGCTCCAGGGGCTGAATAGCCTCTTCCTGTTCTGGTGTAACAGGCTCAATGTCCTTCAAGACACTACCTCCTAATAAATGACAGAAAGTGCTGAACGAGAGAGTGCCCGTACTCTGAAGCACTCTCGTCTCCATATCTGACGTGCAGAGACGAATGATTAATATAGTCTTTTTTCTGTATAAAGTCCTGAAGTTGAAAGTAACAAATGAGGTCCTTCCCAGATACCTCATATTCCTGGCTCAGTTGCTCAAAATTCATCATGACCTCCCTGTCAAAAAATTCTCCCAAACAGGAAACCCATCTGGATTCCCAGTGCCTAAAGCCAGAATCCATCAATCCTGGCTGGAATCCTACCAATCCTACAATGGGAGTGAAAGCCGAGGTTTTTGTTTTGTAAAGAGTCCGCAACTTGTCCCATCATTCTCCATGCTTTCACTGTGTTAAGGACAATCTGTTTCTGCAATTCTCCATAACAGTCCTCACCTTGTCCATGAACAACAGATTAATGACTGGACAATTTGCCTGGAAGGCCTCGATGTCCAGCCAAATTGACCATGAGTCCTGATAAGTCCAATCAGTCACATCGGAAAGCAAGGAACTTGGTTGGTATTTCTTAGAAGTCTGGAAAATCTACACGTCCCCATTCACTGTGGAAGCTGCAATTTGTCCAGCTTAAGAGGAGGCCATCTGTGACGTCAGATGACAGATCAAAGCCAACTGTTAATCCTCCATAGCGCCTGCTTGGGCAGCGTCGAAGGGAGAATTGGCATGGGGTATCATAAACAAGGAAGGACATTCATTTTAACCAGAGCTAACCCAAACAGAATATTGGATGATTCTGTCTTATCTTCTCTAGCAACTGCACAAAGTTAGCTTTATATAATTAATCGAAGACTTGGATGATGAAAATACCGAAACATCCTTGTGACCATCTGGAAGGAAATCAGATTCCACCCCAAGGTTGGTACTCTAGTAAGACGCCAACAGGGATGGCCTCCGATTTCATAAAATTAAGTTTATACCCTGAGAAAGATCCAACTACATTAATCATTCATATTAAACAGGACACAGATATCATTGGGTTAGTTAGAAAGAGAGGAACGCCATCTGATCTTATTCCTTCCTGGTCCTACCTCCTTGCCAGTGATATTGGCGTCACTCCGGATGCCAACGGCTCAATCATTAATGTAAATGGTAACAGTGAAAGGGGGCAACTTTGTTGGCTGCCACTGTCAATAAGAAAATGGTCAGATCTTATAACATAAGGGAAATCCGCTGCTTTCTGGTCACTATATAACACTGCCACGCACCTGGCGAAGACCCCTCCAAAACCAAACCATTCAATGACATAAAAGGTGCACATCTACTCCATCAGGTCAAATGCTTTCGGTGCATCCAGGGAGACTACCGAACCTGGAATCGAACCTTGCTGGCACACTGGAACCATATTTAGCACTCTTCTAATATTATCAGAGGACCTACGGCCCCTAATAAAAATGGTCCTCTTTCACAATGGACCTTCAAAGCCAGCATTTTCGACAAAATTTTAAAGTCCACGTTTAATAATGAAATAGGCACATACAAAGTGCAATCCTCTGGGACTTTCCCTCTCTTGAGAATAAGATGAATATTTCCTTCTCTCAGAGAGGATAGGAGGTAGTCCTGACAGTCACAAAGATGTGCAGGTTAGGGTGAATTGGCCATGCTAAATTGTCCGTAGTGTTAGGTAAGGGGTAAATGTAGGGGTATGGGTGGGTTGCGCTTCGGCGGGTCGGTGTGGACTTGTTGGGCCGAAGGGCCTGTTTCCACACTGTAAAGTAATCTAATCTAATCTAAAGTAAAGTAATCTAAAGTAATCTAATCTAAATCTAAAGTATGAGTAATTGTACATATCCAACACTGGCCCAGCCAGCATGTCTATGAACTCCTTCTAAATCTCACTCCGAAAATCCATCTGGGCCGGGGGCTTTACCACTCTGGAGCTGCCTCACTGTCTCCTGTATCTTTCTGATTATGAGAGGGGCATTCTAAAGAGACGCCTGCTCTGAACTTACACCTGGGAGGTCCAAGGTCTTAATATATGATTCCATCGTCGCCAATCAGTCCTCCCAACCCGCTGACTGGAACAACCCAGAGTAGAACTTCCTGAATGCTGCATTAATCTTTTTGGGATCGCGGGTGATAATAGCAGCAATCTTCCTTCTGGCCAAGTACGCCTAATATCTACCTGGTTATCACCATGGAGAAAGTGAGGACTGCAGATGCTGTAGATCAGAGCTGATAATGTGTTGCTGGAAAAGTGCAGCCGGTCAGGCAGCATCCAAGGAGCAGGAGAATCGACGTTTCGGGCATGAGCAGGAGAATCGACGTTTCGGGCATGAGCAGGAGAATCGACGTTTCAGGTTCCTGAAGAAGCTCTGGTTATCACCATGCTCGAATACCTTCTGATTCACAAAGGAAATTGTTCTCTTTGCTCTCTGGGCGAGTGCAGCATTCAGAGTAGTCCAGAGGGCTGTAATCTGCTGCAATTCAGTTATAGACGGTCTGACAAAATATGGTGTATCAGCTCTCTTCAGCCTAGCCTCAAGCATACACTGCAGTTCTCCCTTCTGCCGCTTCTGAGTCACTGAGTAAGAAATAATCAAATCCAATGTATAGGCTTTGGCAGTCTCCCAGAGCACTGTCAGATTACTGGTGGTGCACAAGTTCATGTTCCAAAATAAAACTAAATTCCCCCAAAAAATACTCAATGTATTTGCTATCCTTCAGGAGGATCCTTCCCAATTCTAAAGGACAGCATCTAATTTAAAAAGACCAATGAGGCAAACAACATGCCAATCCTAGTAAATAATTTATGTGGGTTAGAAAAAAAGGTGAAGTCCCTATCTTCAGGGTGAACACATCTCACACATCCACCAACCCAGCTACCTGTTCAAGTCCACCAGCTGCCTGGGTCGTGTGGAAATACCTCCGATACCCCTTGACATCCTATCCACCTCCGGGTCCACACGTCAGTTAAAGTTTCCCCTTAATTGTACGACCCAAGAAGTTTCCAGCACCTGTTGTTCTCTAGCGTGCTGGAGTTGCACAAGGACCGGACAGGGATGCTAGTCTGATCCGGGCCTGCACACTGTGACCCGGTGGGCCTGCTCGACACGCACCCAGTCTGCCCTGACTTCCAGTTTCAAAAATTGTATGAGCCATTGTTCCAAGAAGCTGACGAGCTGGCATTCTTGTTCCCGTTCCGGCAGCCCGACCAAACTGATGTTCTTCTGACGGCTCAAAGTTTCGAGGTCGTCGACCTGCTCTACTAAGGTCTGTACCTGCCATTCTAGGGCTTGGACCCAACCCACTGAGGATTCCCCATGGTTTCCAATGCCGCAGTCCACTCTTCCACCTCCACGACATGTGGGCCGAGACGCTGGATCTCCTGGTCATGCTTCTGCAGCTTGGCTGCGATCTATTCCAGCATGGTTCAGGTCTCATCCATTGCTGAATAACCAGGGAAATATTAGGATCCATTTCGAAACCAAGGGGGCGTGTGGATGAATGACATATTCCTGTTTGTGGCCTTCTCACGTTCTATTATTGGGAAGTAGAGGCTGTTATTCTCCTGAAAGCTCTGGTGTTGAATATGACCAGATTGTCTGGACCATCGCTGGGTGAAGAATGGAGGCTGTATTCACAGTGAAACTGGGTCTACAACTTGACCAACAAACGAAGCACAGGTTGCAGAAAGGGGAAGCTCAGTTAGGAATGATGTGGACCCTCTTTTATACCACTGCCTGGGTTTTCTAATTACACTTTCCAAACCAGCCCAGACTGGGTTTGACAGTTTTGAGGGGCTGAAATATCTCCTCTGTTTCTGTGAAAGGAGTAAGAAGCCTCTAATTGCTCCAGTATAGCAGGTTTGATGGGCTGAATGGAACACAGAAACATGGGACTGAGGAGCAGGAGTGGGTCATTGGACACTTCGAGTCTTCTATACCAGGGACTAAGATTGTGGCTGATCAAGTTGTGGTCTCAGCTCCACTTACCTGTCTGTGTGCTATTATCCAAGAATCACTTCTCTGTCCAATATTTAACTAACTCACCGTAGAATAAGTATAAACAAAGAGATATCTCAAACTTGTGGGGAAGAGAATTCCTACTTGAAATGCCTGTTTAGAATTTCTGCTCATCCCTCTTATAGAGTCATAAAGCATGCAAATGTGTAAGTGCTGACCAGATATCCTATTATGATCGAGTCTGATTTGAGTGTATTTGTCTCATATTCCTCTAAACCTCCTTGTTCAAATCCCCATCAAGATACCAGTCTCCACCACTTCCTTTGGGAGATAATTCCATATGGATACCTCCCTCTGTATGAAAACATTGTGTCTAAGTTCCCTCTAAAATATTTCCCCATGTACCTTAAAACGGGACTCCAGTCTGAAAAGCAATCCTCTACCAACCTCTCTCTCCTTCCTTCAATTTAATTTTGTATTCAATTGGCTTGGGTGCGCTGGTTCCCATGTAACCTAACCTTACTAACTTGCTAATATGCAGAATCTTGTCGAACAACTTGTTCCAGTCTGTTTCCCAGGAACAGGAGGAGGTGACTCACTACCCACCCGTCTGGGGCACTGGGAGAAAAGGGAAATAGGCTTGTTACTAAAAGAAATATCTGAACAAGTTGCATGAGCGAGTTGCATGAAAAGATCTACAACACTGCCTTCATCAATCTGCTTTGTCACCTCTTTAACAAACTCAGTCAAATTCGTAGAACACGATTTCTCATGCATAAAGCCATGGGGACTATCCCCAATCAATTCTTGCCTTTGAAAATACATGCAATTGGCTATCCCTCAGAGTCCCCTCCAACAACTCACCCACCACTGATGTCAGGCTCACTGGTCCAGAGTTCCTTGGGTTGTTGGGTAACTGTTTTATTTTCTACTGCCACTGTTCCATTAGTCACAGCGAATTATCGGTGTAACCAGGTTGATGATATGGCCAATGTTATAGGTCTCACATTGGGTCAGGGTCATCCTTGGATGAGATCAGATTGATTTCCTTCATTTGTTAAAATAACAAATTCATGACGAAAACAAAGTTCCTCAAATTATGATGGAAAGGTGAATGTCAAACAAAATAGAAATTTTTAAAAAATGTACATTGATATTTCCGTTTCTGAAAATACTGAGGAGCATAAACATACACAGACACACACACACAGATACATACACAGACAAGCACACTCAAACACACACACAGACATGTACACACAGACACACTCAAACACACAAAAACACAGACACAAAAACATGGACACACACAGAAGTATGCGCACAATCACAGACAAATGCATGTACCATAGACCGTAAATAATTATGATGGACGGTAATTATTTATGACCGTAAATAATTAGAGCAGAATAAAATTCCATTTGGCCCATCCAGTCTACTGGGCTACTGATCATGGCTGACATGCTTTTCAAGCCAATTCTCCGGCCTTCTCACAACAAGCCTTGATCCCATCATTAAGTATAACTTATCTAGTTATATCCTAAAGATGCTAATGTGTCTGTGTGTCCGTGTGGGTCTGTGTGCATGTATTGTCTCTCTGTGTTACCCAGTGTCCTGCCCTGTGCTCCATGTTAGAGAGTGGGGTTTTAGCAGTTTTGAGGCACATCTTTGTAACTTGGTCTGTGCCTATCCATTGAATGCCTGTGTTAATCATTCTCTGCTGCTCATGTGCTCAGTAACATGAGGAATCCCCATAACTGTTAGTGATTCAGACCAGGCTTCTCACTTGCATTTCACTGACGTTTGACTTAGTATGTTCGTGGAAGTGCTGGGGATGGTTTCCTGGAGGCTATGTTTTAAACTGTTGTGAAAATTCAGTAAGACCAGAGGCTTTGGTGACCCAACTCTGGATGAAACATGGTGACTGTAGTTACAGTATCTGGATCTGCAACATGACCAACAAATGGAGCAGAGGCTGCAGAGAGGGGAATCTCTGTAAAATGGAATGAGGGAATCACCATCAGATCAGTCATGATTTTGAAGAATGTTGGAGCAGGATTCAATGGCTCGCTCATGCAACTTATTCAGATATTTCTTTTAGTAACAAGCCAATTTTCCTTTTCTCCCCAGACGTGTGGGTAGTGAGTCACCTCCTCCTCTTCCCGGGAAACAGAAATCTGGGGCCTCACTAGTCTTCAGATTTCCCTGTATCCCAGTCTCGAGCAGTTGAGTGACTGTCTCCTGACCCTGTGTCCCAGTCTCGAGCAGTTGAGTGACTACCTCCTGTTCCTGTGTCCCAATCTCGAACAGTTGAAAGACTGTCTCCTGTCCCTGTGTCTCAGAATCGAGTAGTTGAGTGACTACCTCCTGTTTGTCCCTGTTCCTGAGCAGCAGTTTGAATGTTCTGAATGATGTCACAATGTTAAGAAAGGACTTGATAACAGGGAATTTCAAACTTGGAGCAGCATTAGACAAAGGTATCTAGAAACTTCTCCACCAAACATTTTATGCAGCCCGTCTGTTATTTTATTCCTGCCTCCTTTTAAAAGAGGGTGAAACATATACAACAGTGCAGTGTTCCGATAATACTCCCACATACAGGGAAGACAGATTAAAAAGATTAAAAGATTTATAGTCTATCCCTCAGCAACCCTCATCCATTCCATCCAAACCGAGGCTGCATAAATCTTTAAACCGTATATTGCAATGAATTTGTAGAGTAAATGTCACACTTTAACACTACAGTCACTGACGACAGCCCTGCACCTCTCACCAAGATCTTCAGAAAGCGCACGAGCTGACTGACCATGTGATGCCGATGCAGGATTCCAGTTCTCTCCAAGATATCTGCCTCCCGGTTTGAAATTAATTTCCTTCTAAATGTAGACTACGAATCACACATTCAGGCACAGTTTTAAGGCTTGCAGAGCGGATTATATTCCTGCTTTATCTGAACACACTGATGGTGCATTTGACAGACAGAGGAATCCTGAGGCTGGGATTTACTGTTCAGCTGGTGCCAGAGACGGTCTCCCATAACAGTGAACGGGAGCTCGCTTTATAAAGAAAGGGGCACAATTCACTAATTGTGTTGCAGCGAAATTGCGTTTAATAAACACACCTTTATTGGATAACTGCCTGTATATTGAATGGAGGATCAAAATTGATGGACCAACGCGAATACAGTAGTTCCTATTTTATATATTCCGATGTTTAACCATACTAAAGGATACGAACACTGTGGGGAAAACTGAATTGAAGAGATTTTCACAATGAACTAGAATGGAGGATGCTCAGTGTGTTGAATGACCTACTCCTTTCCCGATGTTTCTGTGCAGTCTGTGGGAAAGCTCTGTAAATCCTGTCACCAACTCTCAGATGTTAGGAAAGAAATCTCTGCAGGGTCAACACAGTAGTATTTCCCGTTCCAATACTGACGCTGGTGCTGGGTGATCTGTACAGTTTTATCCTTTAAGACCCTGGAACAATTTGATACAATAGAGTGTCTTGCTTGTCCGTTCCGGGACCATTGAAGAGTTTATCACATGTCTGTGTGTCTGGAGTCATGTTTAGGCCATACCAGGAAAGCACGGGAGATTCACTTCCTGAAAGGAAATTGAGGAAGGAAATTGGTGTTTACAATCGACATTGGCTTCAAGGTCACTGTTAATGACTCCAGGTTTTACATCTCGATATTTTATTAATTATAACATCCACCAGCTGCAAGAGCATTAGCCTGGTCTCGATTAGTAATCCAGTGACTTTTCCACAACAGCACCATCTCCACACGGGGACCTATCTGAAACCACACTGAGCTGGTTACTTCTGTGCTGCTTGACAGCTCTGTCAAAAAGAACTCCCACCAACGTGACTATCGTGACAGGACTCAGGGCGTGGTAAATGGTCAGACTGTAGTTATTCCCTTGTTATAGGATTGGACATAGCTGAGTTATTTTCCACATTGCCAGGGAGATGTCAGAGTTGGAGCTGGAATGAAACAGCTTCTCCAGGGACACGGCTTGTTGTGCAGCACAAGTCTTCAGTCCCATTGCAGGAATGGTGTCAGGGTCCATTGCCTTTGTCGTATCTACTGTGTTCAGCTGTTTCTTCATGTCACATACAGCAAATCAGATTGCTTAAAGACTGGCATCTGTGATTCTGCGGGCAACATGGCGAGGGTGAGATGGATCATCAACTCAACACTTCTGGCTGAGGACGGTGCAGATAATACAACCATGTCTTTTACACTGATGGACAGGGCTGTCCCGTGATATAGGATGGCGATATTTATGGAGTCCTCTCCTCCAGGGAGTTGTTTAATAATCCATCGACATTTATGTCTGGATGTGGCAGCACTGCACAACTTCGATCTGATCTGTTAGTCTTGGGATCATTTTGCCCTCTGTATCAGATATTAGTCCTGCTGTTTCGAATGTAACCAGTCAAGTGCGGTAGCTTTAATGGATTGTCCTCAGGTTTAGGTACACATGGTTCCGACCCTATCATGTTCACCCGCACTCATCACTGAACCATAGATCAGCTTGATGGTAATGGTAGGCTGAGGGATTATCCTGGGGAAAATGTTACGGATTGTAGTTGATTACAATTCTGATGCTGTTGTGATTCTACTGCACCACATGAATGCCCACTTTGAGCTCCAATATGTTCAATTCAATTCTACTGACTATCCCCCAGTTCACACCAAGACCCATTCATCCATCAGCCATGTACTCAGTGTCTTAACCTGTTTTCTGATGTGGTAACACTTCCATTTTCCTATTCTCATTCTGCTCTCCCTGGTGTCACGCCTCCAATTTGTTACTTTAGTCAAACCCCTTAACGTTTGCATCTGAATCTTTTCCATTCCCCCAATGCCATCTTCTGTGTTTGATGTGAATGTGTTCCCCTCTGTTTCTCTCCCTGACCATGATTAAGAGCTCTGCAGTGTCAGAGATGCCAGTGTTATGTAGTTTCAGACCAAGAAATTTGTGCATCTTGCATTGTCAGTCTCTTCCCAGTGCACGGCGCTCTGTGTTGGACAGGGCGTTTGAGCAGCTTTAACACACGTCTGTGGAACTTGTTCAAAAACAGAAATTGCTGACGAAACTCAGCAAGTCTGTCAGCATCTTGTCGAGTGAAAGCAGAGTTAATCTTTCAGGGCCTGTGAATCTTCTACATTAGGTTAGATTACTTACAGTGTGGAAACAGGCCCTTCGGCCCAACAAGTCCACACTGACCCGCCGAAGAACAACCCACCCAGACCCCATTCTCCTACATTTACCCTACACCTAACACTACGGGCAATTTAGCTCGGCCAATTCACCTAACTTGCACATTTTTGGACTGTGGGAGGAACCCGGAGCACCCGGAGGAAACCCACCCAGACACGGGAAGAATGTGCAAACTCCACACAGTCAGTCGCCTGAGGCGGGAATTGAACCCAGGTCTCTGGTGCTGTGAGGCAGCAGTGCTAACCCCTGTGCCACCGTGCCGCCCACAGAGCTCCCATTTTCTCCAGCCATTTTTGCATTTTCATTTCCAGTATCCATAGTTATTTGTTTAATTGAAAATTTGTTCTGAGCCTATTCATTTCTAGAGAAACTCAGCAGGTCTGGTATCATCTGCAGAGACAGAGAAACAGAGTTAGTGTTGCAAGTCCAGTATGACACTTCTTCAGAAATGAAAAGGATTGAAAAATGAGCTTTATAATCCATTGACAGATGTGGGGAGTGGGTTGACGGGTAAAAGAGGGTGTGGCAAAAGACAAGCATGCTTTTAGTTGTGAAGAACGAGAAGATCATGTGAAGTAGCCTAATAATTAAAATGTGAATGGGGAAAAGGGGTTCTCTGTATTGAATGAACGATAAAGAAGATTCAACCACACAAGGTCGTAGGGAGGCCAGGAGGGAGAATGCACGGAAACTGCAGAACAGTTATAATGGGGTCAGACTGTGAAGTTGTGAAATTGTACATTTGCTCCTACAGGATGTAACGTACGAAAGTGTAAAGTGAGTTGTTACTCGTGCTTGGGTTGTGCTTCCTTGGAACATTGCAGCAGCCCAAGGCTGAAATGTTAGCATGAGAGCAAGGTAGGTTATTGAAATGGGAAGCAATGGGAAGCAATGAGAAGGTCAAGATTATTTCCACAGACAGAGTGGAAGTGTTCCTCAAAGCAATCTCTGTTTGGTCTCGCCAATATAGAGTGACTGCATTGTGAGCAGCAATGATAGGAGACCAGATTGAAAGTTTACAAATGAAATGCTGCTTCACCTGGAAGGTATGTTTGGTTCCTTGGACAGTGAGGAGGGAAGAGGTGAATGACAAGTGTTGTAATTTCTGCAATTGCATGGGAAGGTAGAATGGGGGAGTGGGGAAGTGTTCTGGGTGATGGAGGGGACAGAGAGGGAACGGTTCCTGCGAAATTCTGACAGTGGGCGGGAGGTGAAGATGTGTTTGATGGTGCTGTCCTGCTGGAGATGATGGAAATGGCGTAAGATGATTATGTGAACATGGATTCTAGTGCAGGAAGAAGTGTGGACAAAAAGGAATCTATCATTGTTCTGGGATAGAGGGGACGGATTGAGGGCAACACCGTGAGGGATGGGACAGTGACAGATGAAGGCTCTGGCCACCAGAGTTAGGGGATTTCTGGTTTGAAGGAAAATGAGGTCACATTAGACGCAGGTCACAGGAATGTGGCATCATCAAACAGAAATAACAGAGATGGAGAAACTTGGAGAATGGAGTCAGCCTCCGCTGATGATGTGTTCAGCCACATGCGGAAGTTCCCCCTGAATGATTGAAAAGAACCAGGCATCTAAATTGAGGATTTCTGCCTCACATCTGGTCTGAAGCGGAACGGGAAAATAAACCCAGAGGAAGGTCAGTGAGTATACGTGAGCAGACATTCAAGCAGATATCCCAAACCGCTCAGTAATTATTGTTTCTGTTCAAAAAGAAGAACTCGATAAGCAGGTGAACCACCCATGGTTGACAAAAGCTCTCAAGGATACTATTGATGAGCATTAGTGCAGGGCCAGATTTATAATGTTTATTTCAGGGACCATAAGCTGATGTTAGGCATGAATTTCAGGTGTGCTTCCTGATTTACCCTGAAGAAAACACTGCCATTGCTGCACCATCCTCTTCTCTGCTCATCTCCCCTTCCTGATTCCAGGTTCTTCCTCTCAAATTACAGAGTACATTCTCACACATTATGGTCCCCAACCCAACTGAAAGTCTTCACCTGAAAGTCTTTGATCAAGTCCACCTACTCTGCTGTCGCATCAAGCTGCGTTTTGTGATGCCACTTTGCTCTGGTCTCAGTGTGGCTCGGCCTCTCCATTCATGCTGTTTTACACCCTCCCACTCACATCTCACTCCGGAAAGTATCATTCCTGGAATAAACCTTATTGAAAACACCTCTCCCCCTTTGCACTGAATTCACACTGTGATCCAAATTTCAAAACGTATACTCAGCCTTCATCTCACTCTGCTAAAGGAAGACGCTGACTGTGTGGAACAAGAATTCCCCTTCTTATATGGTTCAGGCCAGAGATGTGCTATCACACGGTTTGGACAAAGCAATTCAGGTGTTTGACCTCTTATTGGTACTCGTAACAGTTTCCTGCTGCCTGAGTATTGTAACATGGAGAAAAACAAATCACAGTAGGAAACTTGGGCTTAGTGTTATTTACCTGACATTTGAATACTGTCTCAAATTTGCAGTGCTTATCTTTAAATGCTTGTTCGTGAAGTTAGTGTCAGATAGTGCGAAGGAGGTTGAGGGATGATACTGTAGAAGTTTATAAAATCATGAAAGGTTTGAATTGAGTGACCAGCCAAGGTCTTTTCCACGGGATGGGGGAGTTCAACCATAGAAGGAACAGGTTTAAGGTGAAAGAGGGGAGATTTGAAATGGACGACGGGTCAATATTTTCACACAGAGGGTGATGTGTGTATATGGATTAGACTGTCAGAGGATGAGTTGGAGGTGCAAGTACAGCTACAACATTTCAAACTCATTAGGACAAACATATGAATGGGAAACGCTTAGACGCATATGGACAAAATGCAATCAGATGGGAATAGTTTAGTTTGGAAAACCTGGTCAGCATGGACAAGTTGGACCAAAGGGTCTGTTTGTGCGCTATATGGCTGTATCAATCGAGAAAGTGAGGAAAAGGGGAGAATAGACAAGATGTAGTCAATTGGCAAGAAATACAAAAACAAGCAGCACGAGCTTTTCCGAGCATATACAAAAGTTGAAGATGAGTGTGTGACCTTCGGTGAAATTATATAGGAAAGTATACTGAGGATAATTGGAGGGTGTGACTGAAGAATTAGCTACATGGAGCAGACAGATAATTTACACCCATGTTTTACATCTTTCCTCATAGGGAAAGGCACAGTAAGTATATCAATGATGTACACAAAATGGTAATAGGAGGGAAGTTCTTGAAACATCTCAAACAAAAGAAACAAGGATTTTTCTAACAGATTAAGAGTAGACTAAGAGTAGACAGGCCAGCAGTAATTCATATCTGGTTTTAAAAGAAATGGTCACGGTCTTGGGATAATGGCGTCCTCTCTATCAGATGTTAGTTCTACTGTTTGTTAATGTAAGCAGTAAGTGTGGTAGCTTGAATGGGTTGTCCTCAGGTTTAGGTACACATGGTTCTGACCGTGGCATGTTCACCCACACTCATCACTGAACCGGAGATCGGCTTTATGGTCATGGTAGACTGAGAGATTATATTGTGGTTGAATATAATTCTACTACTGCTGCTGCTACTACAGCTGCGATGATGTGCAGCATCACATGAATGCCCAGTTTGAGCTGCAATTTCTGCAATATAATTCTGCTGCCTGTCCTCAATTTGCATGGGGACACGGTCACCCTTCTCCCCTGTCCACAGTGCCCTATCCTGGTTTCTGATGTGGGAACACTTCCTTTTTGAAAAATTCTCATCCAGTTTGGGTATCTTCATGATGCCATGCATCCAATTTGTCACATTCCTCAAAAGCATTTAACGTTTTCACCTGAATCTCTTCCCCTCCGGGAATGCCATCTTCTCTTTAAAGTGAATGTGTTTCCCTCTGTTTCTCTCCATGACCATGATTAAGAGCTCTGTAGTGTCGGTGATGACAGCCTTATGTAGTTTCAGAACAAATGAATTTGTATACCTTGCGTGATCATTCACTTCCCGGTGTATGGCGCTCCATGTTGGTCAGGGCGTGTGAGCAGCTTTGACAAACATGTTTGAAACTTGTTCAAAAACAGAAATTGCTGAAGACACTGACAAGTCTGACAGCATCTGTGTAGTGAAAGCAGAGGTAATCTTTCGGGTTCTGTGATTATTCCTCAAAGCACCCAGTAAGTCCAACAATTTTTGTTTTTGTTTCAGATTTCCTGTATCCAATGATCTTTGCTATATTGAAAATGTATTCTGTAACTTTTCATTTTTGAAGGAACTCAGGGGTCTGGCAACATCTGCAGAGAAAGAGAAACAATGTTAATGTTTCAAGTCCAGTGTAAATCATCTTCAGAAGTGTAAATGATTGGAAAGTGAGTGTTTTAGTATCTTGGCAGAGGTGGGAAAGAGTGTTTGGAGGCCCAGTGTAAAAGACAAATGGGCTTTAAATTGTGGTGAAAGAGACACAGTTATGTAATGGGTTTAAATTAATGTGTAAATATTAGAAATTGATTTCCTCTGTTGAATGCAACATAAACAAGACACGAACTTAGGGAGCACAGAGGGAGCGTGTACGGAAAATGGAGAACAGCCATAGTGGGTGCAGGAAGTGAAGTTCTGGAATTGAATATTAACTCCTATAGACTGTAACGTACCAAAGTGTAAAGTGAGGTGTTACTCGAGCTTGGGTTGTGCTTCATTGGCCATGCTGAATTGCCGATTGTGTTCATGGGATAGGTTCGCATACTCTTTGGGTTGTGTTCATGGGATAGGTTCGCATACTCTTTGGAGGGTCAGTATAAACCTGTTAGGCTGAAAGGCCTGTTTTCTCACTGTAGGGATTCTAAGAAAATGCATTTTCTTAGAATCCCTACAGTGTGAAAACAGGCCCTTCAGCCCAACATGTTTATACTGACCCTCCAAAGAATATGTGAATCTATCCATTCTCTACCCTAATACTATACATAGACCCCTGACTATTGCACCTAACATCAACATCCCTGAACACAATCGGCAATTCAGCATGGCCAGTTCACCTAACCTGCACAACTTTGAACTGTGGCAGGAAACTACAACACCCAGAGGAAATCGAACCCAGTTCCCTGATGTTGTGAGGTAGCAGTGCAAACCACTGAGCCACCGTGCCATCCAGGGCCGAAATATTATAAGACCACAAGTCTATACGAGCAGAAATGAAGCCATTCGGACAATCAAGTCTGCTTCGCCATTCGATCACGAATGATAGATTTTCAACCCCATTTTCCTGCTTCCTCTCAGTAATCTTTGATCCCCTTGTCAATCAAACCTTATCTGAGTCTGTTTTAAATATACTAAACGGAACATAGAATATAGAACAGTACAGTACAGAACAGGCCCTTTGGGCCACGATGTTGTCCCGAGCTTTAATCCTCATGTAAAATGTAGTAATTTAACCTACGCGCCCCTCACTCACTGCTATCCATGTGCATAATCAACAGTCGTTTAAATGTCCCCAATGACTTTGCTTCCACCACCAGAGCTGGCAACGCATTCCATGCATTCACAAATCTATGCATAAAGAACCTACCTCTGACGTCTCCCTTTTACCTTCCTCCTAATATCTTCAAACTATGACTTCTTGTACTAGTCAATCCTGCCCTGGGGCAAAGTCTCCCGGTATTGACTCTATCTATTCCTCTCATTATTTTGTACACCTCGATCAGCTCTCCTCTCTCCTCCTTGTCTCCAGAAAGAAAGATCCAAGCTTGTTCAACCTTTCTTCATAAAGCAAGCCCTCCAAGCCAAGCAGCATCCTGGTAAACCTTCTTTGCACTCTCTCCAAAGCCTCTGTATCTTTCCTATCGTTGGACGTCCACAACTGGACACAATATTCCAAGTGTGGTCTCACCAGGACTTGTAGAGCAGCAGCAAAACCTCACGGCTCTTAAACTTGAACCCCCTATTAATGAAATCCAAAACACCATATGCTTTCTTGACACCCTATCCACTTGGGTGGCAACTTTGAGGGATCTATGCACTTGTGCACCCAGATAACTCTGTTCCTCCACACTGCCAAGAATCCTGTATTTATTGCTATATTCAGGATTCGAATTTGACCTTCCAAAATGCATCACTTTGCATTTATCCAGGTTGAACTCCATCTGCCATTTCTCAGCCCAGCTCTGCATCCTGTCTATGTCGCGCTGCAGACTACAGTAGCCCTCTATACTATCGACGTCACCTCCAACCTTTTTGTCATTAGCAAAGTTACTAACCCACACCATTATCTTCTCATCCAAGTAATTTATAAAAACTACAAAGAGCAGAGGCCGAAGAACACAGCCCTGTGAGATCCCTCTCAACACTGTCCTCCAAGCAGAATACTTTCCATCTACAACCACTGTCTGCCTTCCGCCAACCAGCCAATTTTGAATTCAGATAGCCAAATTTCCCTGTATCCCATACTTCCTGACTTTATGAATGAGCCTTCCATGGGGAACCCTATCAAATACCTTGCTGAAGTCCACATGCACCACATCCACTGCTCGACCATCGTTGACCTGTCTTGACACCTCCTCAAAGAAATCAATAAGATTTGTGAGGCATGACCTGCCCCTCATGAAGCCAGGCTGATTGCCTTTAATCACACAATGCTTTGCTAAATAGTCATAAGTCCTATCCCTCAGAATTTTTTCCAAACTTTGCTGACCGCAGATGTAAGACTGACTGGTCTCTAATTGCCAGGGATTTCCCCATTACCCTTCTTGAAATAAGGAGCAACATTCGCCTCCTTCCAATCCTCTGGTCCGACTCCTGTGAAGAGTGAGGAGGCAAATATCCTCACCAGCGGCTTAGCAACCTCCTTTCTTTCTTCCTGGAGCAGTCTCGGATATATCTGGTCTGGCCCTAGGGACGTATCCATCTTAATGTTTTCCAAAATTGCTAGCACATCAACTTCATCAATCTTGATCTGGTCAAGACTGATCTGGCCCAGCTCCTCTAAGTTTCATTTACAACAAGTTCCCTTTCTTTGGTGAAAAGCGAAGCAAAAAACTCACTTAGGACTTCCCCTATCTGCTCAGACTCCACGCATAAGTTCGCTATGCTAATCCTGGTTGGCCCTACCTTCTCCCTGATCATTCTCTTATTCATCACGTATGAGTAAAATGCCTTTGGGTTCTCCCTAATAGTTCTTGCCAAGCCTTTTTCGTGACCCACCATGGCTCGCCTCAGTCCTTTTCTGATCTCCTTTCGAGCAAGCCTGTAATCCTCTAAAGCTGTGCTAGATCCTTGCTTCCTCCATCGTACGTAAGCTGCCTGCTTCCTTTTGACGAGACGTTCCTCTGTTCTCGTCATTCCTTAATCTTACCCCTTCTTACCTGTCTCAGAGGGACAACTTTGTGTATCACTCACAACAACTGCTCCTTAAACAGTCTCCACATGTCTGCTGTGCCCTTTCTGTGGAACAATTGCTCCCAGTCTGTCCTTCCCAATTCCTGTCTGATAACATCCTAATTTCCTTTTCCACAATTAAATATCTTCCCTCGGAAACTGCTCCTTTCACTCTCCCAGACGATGCTACATGTGAGGCAGTTGTGATCACTTTCACCAAAGTGCTCTCCCAACGTGAGTTCTGACACCTGTTCTGGCTCGTTGTCAAGCATCAAATCCAAAATAGCCTCTCCCCTCTTCGGTCTGTCTCCATACTGAGCAAGGAAACCGTCTTGAGCACACCTGACAAAAACGGCTTCATCCACTCCATCTGCACGTAGGAGGTTCCAGTCGATATTGGAAAAGTTGAAATCACTCATAACAATAATCCTGCTACTTTTGCATTTTTCCAGAATCTGCCCGCCTATGAGATCTTCAATCTCTCTACTGCTATTTGGTGGTTTGTAGAAAACCCCAAATGCGGTGACTGTTCCCTTGCTATTCCTAACTTCCACCCATACTGACTCAGTAGACAAACCTTCCTCAACAACCTTCATTACTGTAGCTGTGACGCACTCTTTGATTAGCAACTCTATACCCCCTCCTCATTTTCCACCCACCCTATTCTTTTTTAGATTAGATTAGATTACTTGCAGTGTGGAAACAGGCCCTTCGGCCCAACAAGTCCACACCATTCCCCTACATTTATCCCTTCAAAGAACTCTATGGGCAATTTAGCATGGCCAGTTCACCTAATCTGCACATCTTTGGATCATGGGAGGAAACCCACGGGGGAAATTTGCAAACTCCGCACAGTTAGCTCCCTGACGTGGGAATTGAACTCGGGTCTCTGGCATTGTGAGGCAGCAGTGCTAACCATTGTGCCACCGTGCTGCCCCGAAGCATTTTTAAGCGTTCTAAACCCTGGAACATCAAGCAACCATCCCTGCCCCTGTGAAACCTAAGTCTCCGTTATGGCCACTACATCGTAGCCCCAAGTACTGATCCATGCTCTAAGTTCATCACTCTTATTTCGGACATTCCTTGCATTAAAACAGACGCACTTTAACTGATCCCTTTGTTTCATCGCGTGAGAAACCTTCCTAATAGATTCAATATACCCTCTCACTGTCCCGTCTGCAACTCACCCCTCTCAGGCATGCGGTCTTATTCCTACACCCCTGCTAAAGTCGTTTAAACCGGCCAGAATCAACAGAGCAAACCTCCCAAACAGGCCATTTGTGCCCCTCCAGTTCAGGTGCAACCCGTCCTTCATGTACAGGTCCCACCTTACCCAGAAGGTATCCCGATGGTCTAGGTATCTGAAGCCCTCCCTCCTGCACCAGCCTCGCAGTCACGTGTAAAGCTGCATTCGCTGACTCATCCTCATCTCACTAGCCCGTGGCACTGGTAGCAAACCTGAGATCACTTCTCTACTCGTCCTGCTCTTCAGCTTGCAAACTAACTCTCTGAGGTCACTTTTCAGATCCTCAGTCCCTTTCCTGGCGATATCGTTGGTGCCAAATGATCTGGTTTCCACAGCCTTCTGTGGTAAGGAATTCCACAATTTCACCACCCTCTGGCTAACGACGTTTGATCTTATCTCTGTTCTGATGGGTTTCCCTTTGCTCTAAGCCTGTGTCCTCCTGTGCAAACGTCCTCACAATTCTGTTTGTGTTCAGGTAATTTAGTATTCTGTAAGTTTCAATTTGGATCACCCCTCATCCTTCTAATCTCCATCGAGTATAAACCCAGGGTCCTCCAACGTTCCTCACGTGTTAAGCTTCTGGTGAACCTTCTCTTGACACACACCAAGGCTAATACATCCTTCCTGAGGTATGAGGCACAAAATACTGGAAATGTGTTCTGACCAGAGCCTTAGAAAGCCTCAGAATCCCACCATTATATCCTACTCCTCTCGAGATGAATGACAACATTGTATCTGTCTTCTTAACTACTGACTCAACCTGCAAGTTTATGTAAGGCGAATCCTGGATTTGGAATCCCAAGTCACTTTGTTACTCAGATTTCTGATTTTTTTCCCATTTAGTAAATAGTCCATGCCTGTATTTTCATACCAAAGTGCATGACCTCGCACTGCCCCACATTGTATTCCATCTGCTACTCCTTTTCCAACTCTCTTAAACTGTTGAATTCTTTCTGCAGGCTCCCTGCCTCCTCAATACTATATGCCCATCCACCTATCTTTGCATCATCTGCAAACGTAGTCAGAATACCTTCTGTCCCACCACTCAGATCATTAACCTATAAGGTGAAATGTTGTGGTCCCAACCTTTGCTCTTGTGGAACACTGGTAGTCACCGGCTGCTATCTTGACAGGGACAATGTTATCCTCACTATGCCTCCTGCCAGACAGCCAACCTTTTATCCATGCGAGTACCTGGCCTCTGACACCATGGGTCCTTATCTTACTCTGCAGCTTCCTGTGCGGTACCACATCAGAGGCCTTCTGGAAGTTCAGATATGTCACTTTCTCTGGTTCAACGCGTCGTTACCTCCTCAAATAATTCTCATTATCCTGTCAGAAATGTAGGTTATTGAAATGGGGAGCAATCAGAAGGAAATGGTCATTCCTACAGACAAAGTGGATTTGTTCCTCAAAGCAGTTTCTGTTTGGCTGACGAATGTAAAGGAGACTGCACTGAGAGCAGCAATGGCAGGAGACTGGATTGAAAGAGTACAACTGAAATGCTAATTCACCTTAAAGGTGTGTTTAGGGTCTTTGACAGTGAGGACGGAAGAGGTGAATAGGCAAATGTCGCAGCTTCTGCATTTACATGGGAATGTGCCATGGGGTTGTGAGGAAATGTTCGGGGTGATGGAGCGTGCCACAGAAGGAATACTCTCTGTGAAATACTGAAAGTGAATGGGAGTGGAAAATATGTTTGATAGTGCTGTCCTGCTGGAGGTGGTGGAAGTGGTGGAGGATGATTCTGTGAATGCAGCTTCTAGTGCAGTAGGAAGTGAGGGCAAGGGGAGATCTATCATTGTTCTGGGAAGGAGGGGATGGAGTGAGGGCAGAAGTGAGGGAGACGGGACAGTCACAGCTGAAGGCTCAGTACATCAGAGTGAGGGCATTTCTAGTTTGAGGGTAAAGGATGTCATGTAGGAAGCTTCCCACTGGGATGTGACATCATTGAACAGAAATCACAGAGCCAGAAAAACTGACAGAATGGAGTCACTCTCCATGTGTTCAGCTACATACGTAGGTTCCCCCTGAATGACTGATAAGAGCCAGGCATTTCAAATGCAGATTTATGTAATATATCTGGTCAAATACGGAGTGTGAAAATAGACACAGGTGAAGGTCAGCAGATGTGTGGGGGGTGGGGGAACATTTAAGCAGATACTGCTTATTAACGCTCAGCTATTATTGACTCTGGTCAAAAAGAAGATGATATGAAGATGTGAAGATGAACCACCCATGATACACAAAGGCTGTGAAGGATACTAATCAATCACAAACTAATGAATTCAAATTCGTGAGCTCTAGCGTCGGCCACATTTGGGAAGTTTACTTTTGGAACCAGAAGCAGATTGTACAAAACAAAGTACAAAGAAATATATTCCAAAACTGGTAAGAAATATGAAAAAAAAACTAACCGCAAGAGTTTTCCCATATCGAATAAAAAAAGTTCATGATGTGCGTGTGACCCTTAGAAGAAAGGCAGGAGAGAATATGTGGGACACCTGGAGGATGTGACTGGGGAACTGGTTTCAGGGAACAGGCAGAGAATTTAAAACAGTATTTTACATCGTACCTCACGGGGAAGGCACAAAGTGTTTCAATATTATAAACAAAATTGTAGTCAGATGAAAGTTTTGCACTGTCTTAACAAAACGAAGAAGGCTTTTCTCAAACAGAAAAGACCAAGGGTAAACACCTCATCAGTAATTCATAGCTTGCTTTTATAGAAGTGGTTACTGAGTGACTGGTAGCATTGTGTGAAATATTCCATAACTCTCGGGATTACAGGAGTGCTGCAGTGAAACTGGCGAAACCCCAAAGTGGCGCCTGTCTTCAAGAAGAGAGTGAGTCTTCAAGTGTTTAGGTGCTCCCTTTGCCTGAACAGTGGAGCATATTTGAGAGGCTTAATGGCCTCATGATGCACTTTCATCCTGAGTGATTTTAAAAAAAAATTAAAACTCTGCTACTTCCTCTGATGCGTTACATACTGGGGGATGAATATTTTTCTCAAGTTGAATTATTTTTAAAATTATCTGGAACATTGTACAAACGATATCATCCAGAGAATTCTAGAAACTGTACTCATAACAACATTTTATAACCATGTGGGGGTATTGCGTAGGTGAGAGAGAGAGAGAGAGAAGGTGCTGTATTGCGGTGGTGAGAGTCATGGAGCCTTATTCTGGGGAAGGCTCTAACAGATATACAGTGAGTGTGAGAGAGTAGAGAGAATACGGTGACCCTTATCCTGACAGAGCGGGGAAGGTGCTTTTCCGGTGTGGCTGGACTTTTCTTCGGACCGTAGATACTGCACTGAGCTAGGTGGTGCGCTCAAACCATGCTCGGTGAGTCTGATGGTGTGGCTCCCTCTGGGAAGAGAATTGTCCCCCTCTGTACTAGACCATTCACCAGGACTTCTGTGACCCTGTCGACAAGCTGTGGTGTAATTTCCCTAATCTTCCATGCTCGGGGTAAACTGTGCAGGGCAGCTCCAAACTGAGAAAGCTCAACCGTGTGCCCCTTGGCCTTTTAATGATGGCAGCAGTACCAGGGATCACTGCATATCCAGGGGCATCCGAGAGATGATGTGTACCTCCATCCATGATGTGTGGGAGAATCGGGCTGGCATTGAATGAGAGGGACACCATGGCGTGATGTGGATAGTTAATGAGGTGAGTTCGATAAGATAACACCAGGAAACGAGCTCTGCCTCGTGCAGACATTCCTTCTGTCACACTCAATGAAAATGGTACTAAGACAATTTATTGTCAGATTCTGCCCAATGAGTCGAAGACTCTTCTGACCCTACTCCCAATTACAAAGCTGCAGGACAAATGCTTATCCAAAACACTTCATCATCTTAACTTACACCAAATCCTGCTCACCCACCATCCCTGTAAACAGTGGCCTATATTACAAGCTGCTATCGAAATGTTTTCCTTTCACAATTTTTAAACCTACCATCAGATCCTTCTCTGAAATTCTCTCTCAATCTCCCCCTGTCTTTTAACCAAGCTCCCTCCCATTTGTTGGTATTTAAACTGATTCCCCGCCATCTCTCTCTGGCAGTGAGTTTCACACCCACAGCACTCCAGTGTCATGCCACAATGGAGGTATGGAGCTGGAAATGGAGGGAGCTGCACATCCTGTCACTTCCAGTATGAGCTGCACGTTTCCCCTCGCTGGGCAGTGATCTAACACAGTGTTACTCAGCAATGCTGTGATTGGTGTACACTGCTGTGTATGCTGGGAAGGTAACTGCTCCAGATTAATAGATAAATTCACTGCTATTCACTGCACAGCTCCCCATACTGCACAGATATCCAGTCCGTGTGTATAGAACAATGCCTTTGTATGTTCTGCACAGCACCCTGTGCTGAACAGATCATCTCGTACAAGTTTATAGATAATGGTGAACTGGTGAGCACTAAATAATGTTCGATCCTCGACGGATTGCTAAATCGTACACTAGCCTGGTCTACGCAATGCTTCATGCTGAGCAGGTATCTCATCTGGGCTTATACATGTCCGGGCTGGATCTGAGAGATGGATTAAGTATCTGATATAATTCCTGACATGATTATCACTCCTCCAGCTCGGCCCATTCCCCTGGTATATATGAGGTGCTATGTTTGAGATAGAATTTACATGATCAAAATATTCGTCATTAAGCAAAACACAATTTATTCGAAAACTGTTGATAAAAGACAACAACAAAAGGAAGAGGAACTTGCAATAACATAATTCTGTTGGAAGTCTTAGCAGAATAATAGTTTATTTAACTACTATACAGTAACTGCTCCAATATGGCATCATCCAATAGCACACAAATGTCAAAAAACATATGCAGGAAACTGACATGCAGTTCCCCAATCCAGGAGGAAAGAACATTAAAAGACAGTTCCAAGAGAAATCACAGAGTCAATGTGTAGCACCCGGGAGGGATTTCCTGCCTTCCAACCCTGCTGAGAACCTAGCAATAACTGGCAAAAAGGTAAAATGAAGAATCCTGGTTCTGTGAGAGTTTGACCATCACTGCACAGGACCAGGCCGTGGCTGCAAGAACACAAGGAACGGACTGTATCTACATCGTCTATGGCTCTGTAGGTGTCTCTCAAAAATGCTTAAACCCACCTGAGCCGTTAAATGCTGGACAGACAAAAGTCAAAGTTAAACATAAATAAATAAAATGAAAAGATGCAGCAGGCCTGATGATCAGACACAGACGGCCTCGGGAGCCCAGCAATTCCGACTCTACCAAAACACAGCAGAATCATCGAGCTTGTGATGGGAAAGAATCATCTCGCTCCCTCACCTCTAAGTTTACAACTGGAGATATGCCATTAGACCAATAATCAGTGATATCAAAATCCCACCCACACCAAGTATTATTGTGATATATCAGAGTTGCCGTGAAATGGGTTAACTGGAGCTGTTTGTTCAGTGACTGTGATTAATATCAGTCTTCCTGGACCTAACTGGGTCACTGGAGGATTTCCCTCGTTCCATAATGAGGGACTTACTTCACCTTGTTATGACATAGTATTCGGGGTAGAGTCAACCTCAACAAGATTGGGATTAGCAGCTACAGAGAAAGAGAGAGAGAGATCAGAATCTGAAAACATTAGAATGTTCCAACAATGGATCAAAATCTGAGAACATTAGGCTGGAATGTTCCAACAATGAACAGGCGTTTATCCTGGGGTCTTTACTATCTTTCTCAGGATTCGCCGAAGTTACATTTGTGGATACGATCTGTACTGATGATTATTCAAGCTGGGTACTATCCCATCCTCGCTATTATTGGTGTTCCTGGTAAGACTATCTCTGTCAATTCTATAAATGATGCTGAGTGTTATTGCTATTCTGGTTGATTATATTTAACAAATACATAAACTTTCCGTCACAAACGCCACTTCCTTCTCATGCATTTCCAAGCTACTTACACATAAACATCTGAGAAGGAATAAGACTGTTCAGAACCTTGACTCTCCTTTTTACCGTGAACTGTTTTATGTCTCCATATTCTCTCTGTCATCAAACCTGCTGACACCCCCTTCATAATATCCCCAATTTCCAGCTCTGCCTGAGTTCTGTTGCTGACTTCGCCATCACCTACCCCTTCGTTAACAACAGATTTTATGGCTTCAGTTCTCTTCTGACCTCTCTTCCAGTTCCAAAGAGTTTGACCACAAACATGTTCTTGTCTCTACAGTTACTTCACAACAGGGACTCTTAAATAGAGTAATAATGTCACTGACGGTGTAATTCAGTGACACAGGATATGAATCCAGCAGCATTGCCTGAAATCCTACCACAGTCGATGACTAAATTTAAATTCCAATGGCAAAAATTGGACTGAAACCTAATTTCACACATGGTAACCATCAAACATCAGGATTTCTTTTCTTATTTTATTGATAACCTTTGGTAAAGAAACCTAACATGTTTGCCCTGTCTGAACTTAGTGTCACCTCAGACCCACAACAATATGGTTGCCTCCATATTGCCTTGACAAATGGCTGCGTGGTCAAGGGCAGTTGTGATGAACAACAAATGTTGCCCTTACCAGTGATGCTGGCATTCCGCGAAACAACATCATTAAAGGTGAAATAACCAAGGAAATGTGGATGCTGGCGATCTGAAATAAAATTCACCACCGTCTGAAAGAATGTTGGAGAATCTCAGCAGGTATGGCAGTCTGTCGGAAGAAACACAAATACCGTTTCGAGTTGAGTAAACCTATCAAAACTGAATGCAACTGAGAAATAATATTATGATATCAGAGATGGTTGGAACGGTGAGCGGGAGGTTTGTGTTGAGTGGATGATGTCCAGCAAGAGAGAGAGAAAGAGAGAGAGAAAGAGTGCGTGTGTGTGTGTGTGGGAGAGAGAGAGAGAGAAAGGTAAAGCAAACAAAAGGATTGCTGACGATGGACTAGAAGGAAAACACAACGGGAAGTTATTCTAATATTTCCCCTTTTCACATATTCCTGAATATCGCATTTATTATGGGATGTCCCTGCTTACCGTGAGTTATGTTCCCTCTATCTCTCATCTCTGAGTGTGGTGATCAACTCCATCAGCAATACTTGTAATTGCTGAGATATAGAGAAACATAATGTTACATTGTCAACTGCTTCTTTGGAGAGAGGAACTGTTACTGTGCGACTGTGTGGAGATGTAAGAGCTTTCTCAGCCAGGAAGCGAAACTGAGGAGCCCGAGGCATTTTCAACACTGAGTGAATGCACTGTGGGTGTGGGGAATTGACTTGCTGCTGTCATCTAGAAAGTCAGTGGAGGTTCTGTGGATGGTGTTCTCAGGATTGTGATGTCAGCTACTGGGTTCATTCAGGGAGCCCCGAGGGTCTGTGGACCCCACTCTGAATACTGCATTTGCACTGTGTCTGGGTTCATTGCAAACAAATGGAGCGACGACTACAAAGAAGGGAAGCTGTGCAAACAGGGAGGAGCAGGGCACTGTACTATACTCTCTGGGATTTCCAGGAACATTTGTCTAAGCTGCACCCATTCAGGTGTAAAGTGTAATACCAGCTTGTCTCAAAATTGAGGTTGTCACTGAGCTGTATCCCCTCCTTCATTATAACCTGTAGTCTCATACCAGTGACAAGACTGTGCTGGCACTCACGATGAATTAAACTGGATTGATACTGGAACATTGCAGGCAGCAGTGGGTAATATCTCCACCATCTCTGAAGTGCAGTCCTCCAATATGTTCACGAGCTGACTGCAGCCATCTCCCTGCTGAGAGGAATGCATTGTTTCCATTTCCACAGAGGAAGGTACAGAAACTAATTTCCAGAAATATTGGGGAGAAGAGTGACTGGTAAAAAAGGAAAACTGCAGGAAATCAGAATTAATGAAGAGTATGTTATTGAAAATCTAATTGAATTGAAGTTTTTAAGTTGCTGCATCAGATGAGCTCCATCTCAGAGTGATTGAGATGAGATCAGAGCTAGTGAAAGAATTACTGATTATTCTTCAAAGCTAGTGAGATTCTGGAAAGGATGCTGCAGACTGGAAAACAACTATTGTAAACTTCATTGTTTAAAACAGGATGGAGAGGGAAGACAGAAAACTAAATATCTTGATGTCAGCTGAGGGAAAAAAATATTGAAACCTTTTATAAGGAATGTGATAACTAGAAACTTGGAGAATAATTATATAATCTGGTACATTCGGCCTAAATTCAGGAAAGGGAAATGATCTTTGATAAACCTGTTGATGGAGATTGTCCGTTGTGACATCGACAGTTGAGAACCAATGGGAGTGGAGTATTTGTATTTTTAGAAGACGTTTGACATGTTTGAATACAGGTGAGTGGGGAATGTTCGAGTCCATGGGTAGGTAGGGGTGGAATATATACCACATGGATTAAATATTGGGTAATGGAGAATAGAGAAGAATACTGTTTTTCTCTGGACTGAAGGATTGATGGGTGCCAGCAGGATCAGTGTTTGGGCAATAGCTGTTCACAAGGTATAAGAATTATTCAGGTGTGAACAACAAATATCATCATGTACATTTATATTTATTAAATGGTAGAGAGGTTGGCGAGTGCTTTTGTTGAAAAGGACCTGTATGTCCTTGGTCATAAGTCACTGACAGAATTCATACAGGGGCAGGAAGTAAATGATATGTGGCTCTTCATGCAAAATGATTGAAGTATAAAAGTTAGAATATCTTTCCCACTGATTGTGTTTTGTTGAGAGAGTATTTGGTGCATTGTGTAAAGGTTTGGTCTGCTTTATAAAAAATGATCCCTTTGTAACTGAGAGAGTGTACTGGAGTTTGACCAGATGAAACACTGGCATGATGTTACCATGAGGAGAGAGCGCAGTAACTATGTGTTTAATCTTTAGCGCTGTGAGAGAATAAGAAGTTGAAGCTTGATGGGTATGGACAGAAACTCATGATGTCCCAAACAGCTGAATGGGGTGACAATGTCATACTTTTCATTGGATGTTTGATTCACGACAGTTTATGTGCATCTGCAGAGCTGCCATGTCGATTGACAGAGAGGTGCAGGCTCTGAATGAACTCTGAACACTTTAATGCACAGTTACTGTGTGACACTGCATTGAATGTCACTTTGTACACAATCCTGTCAGCAGCCAAAATACCTTCATTCTGAAACAGTTAGTTATTCCCCACCGGTTTCTGACCTCCACGGAGACCATGGGTCTGCCTTCTTGGAGATGGAAGAAAACTTGGAGAATGGCTAAAAAATGTTGGCTCCATTCCGACTGCCACAAACCCATGTTAAAGTAACACATATGTACCATGAGTAATTAAGCCATGTGGATCAATTTGGAGCAGTCTGTCTGTGCAGACCCCGCTCCATTTGTTTGTGATATTGGAGCATCTCTGACACTTTCCTGTTCCTGTGTTAGCGGTTTGACAAGCTGAATAACCTCTTCCTGTTCCTTTGTAAGTGACTCCGGGTATGAAATGGCTCTTTCTGATCCCATTTGCGTCACATGTGGGAGAGAACAGACTCCTTGTCTTCCTGTGCAACAGGCAGGAGGGACTGAATGGTCCATCCTTCTTCTTGCGCAGTAGTTTTGATGGTATGAATGGCTTCCCATATTCTTCTGAAACCAGATTGAGGTGCTGAATAAACTCCTTGTTTTTCTGTGGAAATGTACTGTGCTGTTACATAAATGTTACCCAGACTTTAACAGTACCATCTTGAATGTTGTCCAGGTCTTGCAGCACATGGTCACAGACTGTTTCAAGAGTTGAAGAGGGACAACTTGTCCTGGAAAGTTTATAAATTTCAGTGAATGCCCCCTTTTCTGCTGGCACGGTGGCTCAGTAGCTTACATTGCTGATTCACAGCGCTAGGATCCCAAGTTCGATTCCGGCCGTGGGCAACTGTCTGTGTGGAGTTTCCGCGTTCCCCACTTGTCTGCATAAGTCTCATCCGGGTGCTCCGGTTTCCTCCCATCGTCCGAAGATGTTCAGGCCAGGTGAATTGGCCATACTAAATTTTCCATTATGTTAGGTGCATTAGTCAGACGGAAATGTGTCTGGGTGGGTTACTCTTCAGAGGGTCGTTGTGGACTGGTTGGGCCGCAGTGCCTGTATCCACACTGTAGGGAATCCAATCTGCTCAGTTTGGACTCAGTGGGCTGAATAGCCTCCTTCCACACTGTAGGGATTATGTGATGACAAACTGGAGATGCCTGGGCTGAGGAAGCCACGCTGAGGATCTCCTGCAGATGTATCCCACGGCTGAGATTATTGATGCCCACCAATGATAATCATCTTCCCTTGTGCCATGAATGACTCTAAAAAGGGGAGAGGTCATAATTAATTCTAATTAAGTGCGACTTACCAGGAGGAGATTTACCAGGATGTTGCCTGAACTGGAGGGCAGGAAACAATGAGGAGCGAGGGCTTTTCTCACTGGAGGTGTACAAGATGATGAGAGTCATAGAGAGAGTGAATAGCCAGAAGCATTTTCCCAGGGCATAAATATCTATGACCAGGTGGCATAATTTTAAGGCAATTGGAGGAAGGTTTAGGGGAGATATCAGTGGTAGATCCTTTACACAGAGAGTGGTGGGTGAGTCAAATGCACTGCCAGCAGTGATAGTAGAGTCAAATACGTGAGGGAAACTTCAGAAACTCTTGGATAGGCACATGGAACAAAGTGAATGGAAGCATGTAGATTAGTCTGATCTTAGAGTAGGATAAATGGCACAACGTCGAGTGATGAAGGTCCGAACTGTATGCATTCATGTAGAACTCTGAGCTCAAAAACTGCATGAATTCATGTAAAACACCGTTATCTCACTTTTTAGATTAGAATCAATGTAAACATCATGGCATAGAGAGAGAACACAGGGAGGCAACACTTTCACCATATTGTCTAGGCATCACCATTGTTAACAGTTAACCTGAGAATGCAACTTTTAAAAAAAAGGTTTTGTGATTACATATGAAAGAAGAGACACTATCATGGTATTCTAACAGATGAAAGGCTTAACAATCAAATTTTCAATGCATAATTTCAGTTCCATCACTCTGCAAATTTGTGCTATAAATTGTGTGTTAGGATTGAGCCCTCCACTATCACCTGATGAAGGGGCGACACTGAGGAAGCTAGTGTGCTTCCAAAGAAATCTGTTTGACTATTACCTGGTGTTGTGTGTTTTATAACTGTGTACACTCCATTCCAACACCGGCATCTTCAAATCAGTACTGTTCTTTGTTCTGTGTTCTATGGAAGTTCTCAAGAAGACTTGGACATTGAGGAAGATTTGAGACTTGGAGCAGGTCAGATTGATCTTAGTGAAGGGCAAGACAGGCTTAGGATGTGAATGACCTACCTCTGTTTCTGATGTTCTCCCATTCTGTTTTTGGAAAGTTAGTTGGTGTTATTTTCCTGGAAGGTCTTTTATGGAATGTTGCAATCAGTGAGACCAGCGGATTTTGTGAGCCATCGCTGGGTGAGATTTGGGGGCTGTATTCACAGTGAATCTGGGTCTACAACATGATCAACAAATGAAGCACAAGTTACCTGATAGCAGGTTAGAGGGGTTGAATGGAATGCAGAAACATGGGACTGAGGAGCAGAAGTGGGTCATTAGAGAAATTGAGCCTTCTCCACCAGGCATTAAGATTGTGGCTGATCAGATTGTGGTCTCAGCCTCATTTTCCTGCCTGTGTCCCATTATCCATGAAACACTCCTCTGTCAAAACTTTAGCTAACTCAGCTGTGAATGCTTGTAATCAGAGAGACACCACAAACTTTTGGGGAAGAGAATTCCCATTTGAATGGCCCTTTATGAATTTTCCCTCATCCTGTTGTGAGAATAAGAGAGTCATACTGCGTGGAAACAGATCCTTTTGTCCAAATTGTCCAGGCCAATCAGGCATCTTAATCAGATCTCGTCCAACTTGTCAGCATTTGACCCACATCCCTCTTAACCATTTCTATTTATGTACCTATCCAGAGACATTTTAAAAGTGTAATTGTACCCACTTTCACCACTTCCTCTGACAGTACACCCACCAGCCTCTGTATGAAAATGTTTCCCCTCAGGTCCCTTCTAAGTCTTTGCCCTGTCACCTTCACACTATGCCGTCTAGTTCTGGATGCACCTACACTGGGAAAAAGATCTTGCCCATTCAGACCATCCATACCCCTCAGGACTTGGTAAACCTCTGTCATGTCACCATTCAGTCTCTGATAGACCAGGGGAAAAAGCCTCAACCTGTTCATCATCTCCCTGTAGCTCAAACCCTCAGGTTCCAGAAAATCCTTGTAAATCTTTTCTGCACCCTTTCAAGCTTAACAAAATCCATCCTTTAGAAGACTCAACTGACATGTACGCAGTATTCTTAAAGTGGCCTCACCTACGTCCTGTACAAGCGCAACACCCTACCCCTACTCCTATACTCAATGCTCTGACCGATTAAGGCAAGCATGCCAACTACGTTCTTCACCACTCTACTGACCTAAACTCTACTTACAGGGAACTATGAATCTTCACCCGTAGTTCTATTTGTTCAGCAACATTCCCCAGGTCACTACCCTGCTTTAACTTACCAAAATGCAAAACCTCACAAATATCTAAATTAAAATCCATCTGCCAGTTCATGGCTCATTGATGGTCAAGGATCCCGTTATATTCTGAGATCATCTTCTTTACTGTCCACTGCACCACTTTGGTGATGTTATCTGTAAACTTACTGACCATGCCTCCGATAATCACTTCAAAGTTGTTTATATCCGTGATGAAAAGCAGTGAGCTCAGTACTGATTCTTTCAGCACGCCGCTGGCCACAGGTCTTCAGTCTGGAAAACAATCCATTACCTTCAATCCAATTTTGTATCCAATTGATCAGTTTTTCCTAGATTATATATAACCTAATTTTAGTAATCTGTCTACGATGGGGAACCTTATTTAATGCCTTGCTGAAGTCTGTGTAAACAATTTATAGCACAGTGTCTTCTTCAATCTTCTTTGTCACCTCTTCATAATACTCAATCACATTAATTAGACATGATTTCCATCACACAAATCCATATTGACTATCCCTAATCAGTCCTTGTCTTTCTAAATAGATGTAAATCCTATCCCTCAGACTCTCCTCCAACGAACTCCTCAACACTAACGTTGGTTGATACTGATATAAAAAATAAATATTACTATGTTGGTGATATGGCCAATGATATAGTTCTCAGAGTGTTTCAGGGTCAGTGTTAGGAACAAATCAGGCAGATTTCTTTAATCTGCTAAAACAACACGTTTATGACCAAAACAAAGTTGCTCAAACTATGATGGAAAGAGGAATGACGAGAGGATATTGCAAATATGTACATTGATATTTTTCTTTGAAAAATACTGAGAAATACATGCAGACACACACTCTCACACACACACACACACACACACACACACACACACACACACACACACACACAGATGCACACGCACGGCTACACACACGTAGTGTTGATAACAAACTGAAAAGCAAAATATCTGCAAAGTTAACTTGAAAGAACATTGTCCAAATATGATTCAAACTCATGACCAAAGGAAAAATGACAGTTTGACTCAAATGCTGTTCTATTTGCAGAGTCATCAAGTCCTACAGCAGGGAGAGAGGCAGAGAGGCCCTTTGGCCCAAACTTGTCCATGCTGACCCAAATATCCAACCACACTAACCTCATTTCCCAGCACTTGGCCAATAGCATTCTCGTCCTTTCCTGTCCATGTACTTGCCCAAATGCCGTTTAAATATCGTTAATATAAATGTTTCAACCACTTCCGTTGGCAGCTCATTCCCTTTGTGTACCACTCTCTGTGTGAAACAGTTTCCATCAGTTTCCCTTATATTCATTCCCCTCTCACCTTAAACTGATGCCCTCTCCTCCTCAATTCCCCAACTCTAGGAAAAAAAGGCTGGATCCATTCACCCTAACTGTGTAAACTTCTATAAGGTCTCTCTCAGTCTCCTATTCTCGAAAGAAAAAAGTCCTCGCTTGTCCAACCTCTCCCTATAATTCATACTGTTGAGTCCTGGCAACATTTTTATGAATTCCGTCTGCACACATTCCAAATTAAAAACATCCTTCCGATCGCAATGTGACTAAAACTGAACACAACACTACAAGTGCAGCCTCACCAACATCCTGTATAACTGCAACATAACTTCCCAACTGCTCTCCTCCATGTCCTGACCGATGCTTGCTAGTGTGGCAAAAGCCTTCTTCAATGTCATGTCTGACTGTGACCCCACTTTCAGAGAACGGTGGACCTAAACTCCATGGTCCCTCTGCTCAACTACACTCCCTAAGGTCCTACCAATCAACATGAAACTCCTACCTTGATCTAGCATTGCCAAAATATTCCTCGGCCCACTTCTCCAGTTTGAACAAGGTCCTGGTGCAATTTCTGATATACGTCCTCACTGTCCACGATAACACCTATTTTAGTGTCATCTTCAAGTTTCCTAATCATGCCTTGTACATTCGCAAGAATATCATTGACACAGATAACAAACAGCAATGGGCCCAGCAGCGACCCCTGAGGCACTTCATGTGTCACAGGCCTCCAGTCCGAGAGCATCCTTCCACTATTACCCTCTGCTTACTACCATGAAGCCAATTGTGTGTCCAATTCGCCAGCTCCCTCTGGATTACATGCGATTCTAACCTTCCAGACCAGCCTATCAATGGTAACCTGGTCAAAGGCCTCCGTGAAAACCATACAGACTATGTCGACTGCCCTGCCCTCATCAACATTCCTGGTCACTTCATCAATGAACTCAAACAAATTTGAGCGGCATGATCTCCCACTCACAAAGCCATGCAATATTTCCAGTCTAAAAACATGTATTAATAATAATTATTAATAATAACAAACTAAATAATAAATAATAATAAGGTGACATTTTCAGTGGAAAATAAATTATCCATGGTATGTGATATTGGAACGTGCATCATTGGTGAAGGGCAGAATAAATTTTGTACCTGTGTCATTGAACTGTGTTGAAAAAAGCAAGGGTGGCATGGTGATTCAGTGGCTAGTCCTGCTGCCTCATAGTGCCATGGATCCGGGTTTGGTTCCAGCTTCGGGTGACTATCTGTATGGAGTTTGCACATTCTCACTGTGTTTGTGCCGGTTTCCTCTACGTGCTCCACTTTCCTTCTACAATCCAAAGATATATAATTCAGGTGAATTTGCATATGCTAAGTTACCCATCGTGTTATGTGCATTCGTCAGGGGTAAATATAGAGTAGGAGAATGGGACTGGGTGTGTTAGTTTGGAGGATCGGTGTGGTCTTGTTGGGCCAAATGGCCTGTTTCCAAACTGTAGGGAATCTGTGAAAAAGACTATTTCTAATCAACCCTTATTTTTCCAAATGCATGTATATCTCATCCCTCAGAGTCTTCTCAAGTAACCTACGTACCACAGATTTAGACTTCCTGGTCTATTGATCCCAGATTTTTCTTTGCTTCCTTTCTTGAATAATGGTACGACATTTGCTACTCTCCAATATTCTGGAACCTAAACTGTAGCTACCACTGATGCAAAAATATCAACCAGGGTCCCCGTAGTTTCCTCTGTAGACTCTTGCAGTGTTCTTGGATGCATCTGTTTAGGACCAGGAGATTGATCCACCTTCATACATTCTAATGTATCCAACACGTCTTCTCCTGTGATATTAACTCACCCCCAAATAACCTTACGACCTTTGTTAACCTCCCAAGTCTTCATGTATTTCTCCACGGTAAAGGCAGAGGAGAAATATCCATTGAGAATCTCGCAAATCTCCTACGGTTCTAGACATGCATGTCCACTTTGGATCTTGAGGGGTCATATTCTCATTTAGTTATTCCTTTTACTTTAATATACTTAATGAACCTCTTTGCATTCACCCTAAACTTCTCAGCTAAAGCTATCTTGTGCCCCCTTTTCGCCTACCTGATTTCCTTCTTCAGTAAACTACTGTATCCCGTGTACACCTCCAGGTAGTCCCTCGATCCCAGCTGCTTGGACCTGAGCCACGCCTCTTTTTTGCTCGTCAAAGCCTCATTATCTCCTGACATCCGAGGTTCCCTCTTCCTACCAACCTTGCCTATTACCCTCACAGGAACATATCGACCTTGAACTGTAGACATTTTACTTTTAAAGGCCTCCCACTTGCAGGAGGTCCCTTCGCCTGCAAACAAACACCTCCAACCAACCCCTACAAGCTCCTGTCTAATTCCATCAAAATTCGCCTTGCCCCAAGTTGGAACTTGAACATGTGGAGCAGTTTTGTCATTCTCTGTAACTATTTAAAAATTAATAGAAGTATCGTCACGGGTCCCAGAGTGCTCCCCGACTATCACCTCAGTCACCTGTCCTGCCCTAGATCTTAGAGTAGGTCATGTTTTGTCCCTTCCCGAGTTGCACCCTCTACTTACTGCTTGAGGAAACTATTCTGAACACACTTAAAAAATTCACCCCATCTCAGTCCTTAATTCTCTGTCATTCCCAGTCTATGTTCGGAAAATTAAAATCTCCTACTAATGCAATCCTATTGGCCCTGCAAGTCTCCCCAGTCTGTCTGCATATTTTTGTTCCCCTAATTCCTCATTTACTATTTGGGGGCCTATAGTACAATTCAAATACTATCAGTATTCCCTTCTTATTTATTAGGTCCCCAGACAAATCCTCACAGGATGATCCATCAGTTATTTTATCTCTGATTACTGCTGTGTTACTCACCTTAATCAAAAATGAAACTCCCCGTCGCCTCTTTCCACCATCTCTGTCCCGTATAAAACACCTGTACCCTGGTACATTGAGCTGTCAGTGCTGTCCCTCCCTGAACCATGTTTCAGTAATGGCTATAATATCCCAGTCCCATGCACCGATCCACGCCCTGAGTTCATCGGCCTTACCTGTCAGCCATCTTGCATTGAAACAGTTGCAATTTAATCCAACAGGCATTCCTTGCTCCTCGTCATTGTCTAGCCTGACCTGTCTCTTTATTTTACTGTTTCTGATTACTGTATCTCCTTCCAGCCTCACACTTGCCTCCCTGCTGTTGAGGATCCCACCACTCCCAAACCCCAGCCAATCAAGTTGAAACCCTCCCTTGCAGCAGTTGCAAACCTGCCTGCTTGGATACTGGTCCCCTTCCAGTTCAGGTACAACCTGTCCTTCCTGGACACGTCACCTTGCCCCACAAAAGATCCCAGTAATCCACAAATCTCTGCCCTCTGCACCAATTCTTTCGCCACCCCTTTGTCTGCCATATCTTCCTGTTCTTACCCTCATGAGCACGGAGAACTGGAAGTAAAGTGGATATTACCACTGTCTTTTCTCCTTTTCCCTAGCTCTCTATAATTACTCTGCAGGATGTCATCACGATTTCTACCTGTGTCACTCTTTCCTTTGTACCAATGTGCACAATGACTTCTGGCTGCTTACCCCCACCCCCACCCCCGGTGAGAACATTCTGCAGCAGCTCTGAGACATCCTGGACCCAGGCATGTGGGACGCTATACTCCATTCTGGATTCCCATTTGCTGCCACCAAATCTCCTGTCTGTTCCCCTCACTATCGAATCGGATAATTACTTCTGTAGTTATTCTACTTGCACAGCCTTCTGATAATGGGAATTCTTCATGAAACAGTTGAATTTGGCTTAATTGTTTTGCTTCGGCAATGGGGAGATTCCAATGAATCCTCATCAGGAATCCTCCATAAGTGGGAAAGACGACTGGGCTTTTTTCACTCCCAAACATTGCTGTGATGAGCGATAGAGAAACAGAAAGGGAGCAATAGAATGTTTCTCCACAGATAGGCTACATTTTCCATCTGTAAGTTAAATCAATAACGTTATCAGTCCCACACTGAACTCCGTGAGCTCTTCTTGAACATTGTTCAAACTATATGACTCCATTACATTCTCGACTCCAGGTCAGTGCGTTATTGCAGAATCAATTCATTCACAATAAATGGTCATACTTGTTTTGAAGATGTATTAATATGTGCTTGCATAATGTAAAAATAAGCGTTTCATGTCTTCACAATATCTGTGTTAAAATGAATATTCTAAAACATATACAGTAATTGCAGTAATTACAGCCTGTCCGTGAGCATGTAAGAAGAGAATTCAGAATTCAATTTTTCTGTCCAATGACTTTTCCTTTGGAACTGACTTATTCTTAAAGTATTTCCCCAGTTTTATTCTTCCACACAAGAAGAAATATCCATCCAGTATTCACCAACTACACTCTTCTCAAGATCTTATATGGTCAAGAAAACATCTCTCATTCTCAGGCCGAACTTTAATTCTTCATAACGTAATGCCTTCAGCCCAAGAATGTATAAAGAGAAACATCTTTCGAGAGCAATTTTGTTTTTTTTCAGTTTAGGCAGTATAACTACACATAATACAACAGATGTAATCTCAGCAATGCCCTGTACGGATGCAGAAAACATCGCTAAGATCATACCCAACACCCCTTGCACGAAACAGGATCATGACATTTACCTTCCAAATCACTTGCTACATCTTCAGGTTAATTTGATGTGATTCATGTACTAAGACACACAAATCCCTCTGTACCATTGAGTTCTGCATTCTCCTTGCATTTAAATACATTTCTGCTGTTTCATCTTACCCAAAACAGAAAATTTCCATTACATATATATTGCACTTTTTTTTTTCTGCTGAAGCTTTGCTCACAGCCATCCTCTGTCTGCATGCCATTGCTTGTTGCTGTGCCCTCCCCAGTCTGTGTCCCATAACAGACGATCTGTCCTTCCCTGTCTGTATCCCATTACAGACGTACTGCCTTCAGCCGTCTGTATCGCATTGCAGAGGCTCTGCCCTTCCCTGTCTGTGTCCCATTTTCGATGTACTGCCCTCGGTCTGCCATCCTCTGTCTGTATCCCATTGCAGACAGTCTTCCCTCCCCCGTCTGCATCCCATTGCAGACTCTCTGCCCTCCCCCTGTCTGTATCCCATTGCAGATGCTCTGCCGCCCCCAGTCTGCATCCCACGGCAGACGCTCTGCCCTTCCTTGTCTGTGTCCGACTGCAGACGCGCAGCTCTCGCCTGTCTGTATCCCATTGCAGACGCTCCTCCATCCCCTGTCTGCATCCCACTGCAGACGCTCTGCCCTTCCTCGTCTGTGTCCCATTGCAGACGCGCAGCCCTCCCCCTGTCTGTATCCCATTGCAGACGCTCTGCCGTCCCCTGTCTGTATCCCATTGCAGACGCTCTGCCATCCCCTGTCTGTATCCCATTGCAGACGCTCTGCCGTCCCCTGTCTGTATCCCATTGCAGATGCTCTGCCCTCCTCCTGTCTGTATCCCATTGCAGACACTCTGTCTCCATTTTACACCTTATTGAATGATTATCCTGGTGCATGAGCAAACTGAGCTCCATCTCCTTCATCCGTTTCATTAGAATAGATTGTAATTTGTTGATGACCTCATACAGATCCCTGAAGAACTCCACTCGTTACAGCTTTCCAAACACAAAATGAGTAATGATCTCTACTCTGCATTTTTTGACAGCTCCCCAGGGTGTCCCTGCTTCTGCATAACAGCCTGGGATGGTTATATGACGTCCCCCTGTTCTGTGTAATTGACTGAATACTTCATTCTGTTTGGTGCGGTCTGTTTGGTGCAGCCCATTTTGCCGCAGACCAATTTAGGCGCAGAACTATTTCAGCGCAGCTCATATTTATTCCTTTTCAGACTGAGATAAAAGCATTAATCAAAGCAATAAAAATAAAAATAATGTTTATTGCCTTCAGTAAAAATGTTAAAAAGACACTTGAGTAAGTATAACACTGACTCAGTGTTTTCTTTCAGAGCTAAAATGATAATTGGTTTTTCATTTATTCCGATTGAAAACATTCATGAAGCTATTGAACATTTGACTGATGCCCTTCCAGATGAATTGCAACCACTGCTGGACTGGTTCGAGGATAACTATGGAGGTAGAAGATTAAGCAGAGGAAATGGTCGGTGTCCACCGCTTTTTCCAGTTGGAATGTGGAATTTATATGAAAGAACTTTAAACAATGAGGACAAAACAAACAATAATGCAAAAGCTGCCCACAGGAGATGACAATGCGAACTTGATGTGGAAATATATTGAGAGTTTACGAAAAGTTCAGAGAGGAAGGGACATTTACGATGAGCATCTGATAGCAGGGCACGATATTCCTTTGAAATTAAAGAAGCAGATGCTAGAATACAAACACTGGTAAGAAGATTTAGTGAGAGAAATGATGTCGAGTATTTACGAGGATTGCCCATAATTTTGAATGAACGTCATGTTTTAGATTTTTTGTAATGAACTTATATCATTTATATTTTTCTTTTTAACATTTTTACTGAAGAGAATAAACATTATTTATATTTTTAGTCTTTCATTAATGTTTTTAACTAAGCCTGAAAAGTGAGAGAGATGAGATTGGAAATGCCAGCAAGTTTAAATTGAGAATTCCTCTTTACTGAATATTGCTGCTTACTTGGTTGGTGGGACGTCGATGTTTCAGAATCTCCACACAAGGTGTACTGGTCCTCTTAGCTCTTTCCAGGATCCTCCCCACATGTCGAGGTAGAGGGTGAGGGAACGGATATCGGGCACTCTAACACCCGGCTTGGCATTTTATGTCGTATTCCAGGATGTTTCTCCTGGAATGGGAGAAGAGGAGGGACGGAGTGAGGGTGGGAGTGGGTGTCCCTGCTGTTAATGCTGGTATAGGGGAAGGGGGAAGGGTGAAGGGTGAGATGTCCGGAGGGAGTCTGACCACAGTGTTGTATCCATGCAGTGGTATGAGTGTGCGTGGCTATTGCGTCAGTGACAGAAAAAAGTGGGGGAAGGAAGGTGCTGAATTCAACAGTGAGTGTGGTCGTGCTTGAGCCTTATTTGGAGGTAGAGTGTGAGCCTTGTTCGGGGGTAGGTGTTATAACACATATACAGTGAGTGTGAGGGAGCAGAAGAATATGGTGACACTTATTTTGGCAAAGTGGGGTGAAAGAATATTGATACTTGTCCTGTATTGCTGACCAATTCTTCAGATCATCTCAGCGTTGAGGTGAGTCTCCCTGACCGTCTTGTCCAAGTCTATCAGTAATAACGCCTCAGACCCTTTCCATCACTTCCCACAGAATCAGTTTGGGTGGATCTTGGTGAAGCAAACATTAGTGTATAATATATCAAAACCAAATCTGTCACGTAAATACTTTACAACATATGCTCTGGAAATTAGGTATGCAAGTATATTCAAGGGGGAGCAATGACACAGTGATATTATCACTGAGGTCTTAACCCAGAGACCCAGGTGATATTCTGAGGACATGAATTCAAATCCTGACAAGGCAGATGGTGGAATTTGAATTCAATATGTATCTGGAATCAAGGGTTTATGATGACCAGGAATCCATTGTCAATTGTTGGGAAAACTCATCTGGTTCACTGATACCCTTGAGGGAAGGATACTGCTGTCCTTACCTGGTGTAACCTGCATGTGACTCCAGACTCAAGACAACGCTACTGACTCTTAACTGCCCTCTGGCATAGACAATAAATGCTGCTTCTCCAGCGACACCCTCATCCTGTGAACGAGCAACAAATAATCGTGTTTGCTGCAGTGATAATGGATGGTCTCCAGTTGCACCGAAACTGCAGTGACTACTAATACTGTGAAGATAAACTTCCGTAAGTGTGGATTAGGTAGGGTGAACAGTATGTTGTGAACCAAACTAGAGAGCAGGTTATTTCAGATTTGGTGTTGTATTGTCAGGAGGACTACTTAATAACCTTGCTCTGAAGTAGCTTTGGAGGAATAGTGACATCAATATGTTACATTTTTACACCGCGTCTGAATACAATATCGAATATTTGAACATTCTGGTTAAGCATCATGGAAGCCCGGAGGCTGGAGGGTCAACACGCTCCAATGAATTGGGGAAGTACAATATAACATTCAATGATTGTGAGAGTCATTGAGTCCGACAGCATGGAGAAAGGCCCTTCAGCCCAAATTGGTCCATTCCGAACAAAATGTCCATTCACATTAACCCCATTTCCCTGCCCTTGCCCCATAACCTTCTTATTCTTTCCTATCCGTGTATTTGTCCAAATGCATTTTAAATTTTGTGAACGTACCTCCCTCAACCATTTCTGCTGGCATCTCATTCCATGTGCACACCACCATGTGCGTAAAAGAAATTGCCCCTCAGGTTCCCTTTTACTCTTTCCCCTCGGATCGTAAATTGATGCCCTCTAGTCCGTGGTTGCTCAATCCTGTGGCAAAAAAAGATTGAGTGCATTCACTCTATCCATGCTTCCCATGATCTTATACACTTCTATCAGATCCCCCTCAGTCTCATACACTCTAAAGTAAAAACTCCTAGCTTGCCCAACCTCTCACTATATCTCAGACCATTGAGTCCGGGCAACATCCTTGTAAATTTCTTCTGCACTATTTCCAGTTTAATAACATCCTTCCTATAGCAAAGTGAACAACATAAACATAACACTACCAGTATTGCCTCACCAGCATCCTGTATAACTGCAGCATAACTCCCTAATTTCGATACACATTACTTTGACTGATGAAGGCCAGTGTGCCAAATGCTTTTTTCACTGCCCTATCTCCCTGTGACTCCACGTTCAGAGAACCGTGAACCTGAATTCAAAGGTCCCTTTGTCTCAATACACTACTTAAGACCCTGTCATTCACCATGAAACTCCTACCTTGATTTGACTTTCTAAAATGCAAGAACTGACATTTATCTGTAAATATATATACAATATACATTCTTGAAACAAACAGTAATAGTCCCAGAACCGACTCCTGAGGCATTCCACTCATCACAGGCCTTCAGTCCGATAAGCATGCTTCCACTATTACTCTACGTTTCCTACCATCAAGCAAATTTTGGATCTGATTTGCCAGCTCACCCTCAATTCCATATGATCTAAACTTACAGAGTAGCCTACAATGTGGAACCTTACTGAAGGCCTTACTGAAATCCATACACACTACGTATACCACCATGCCCTTGTCAAAGTTACTGGTCATTTCACCAAAGCACTCTCACAAATTTTAAGCCATGATCCCCCATGCACAAAGACGTGCTGACTGCTCATAATCACACCCTACCTTTCCAAATGCATGTATATCGTCTCTCTCAGAATCTTCTCAAGAAACCTACCTCCTAGAGATGTTAGGTATACTGGTCTATAGGGCCCAGGTTTTTCTTTGTAGCTCTTCTTGAATAAAGACACAGCATTCGCCACCCTCCAGTCCTCCAGGACCTCACCCGTTGGAGACCGATGATACAAAAGTACCAACCACGGCCCCCGCTATGACTTCTCTGTCCTCGTGTAGTCTTCCTGAATATATCTGGTCAGGACCAGGAGATTTATAGAAATACAGCATAGTCTGAAAGATATGTCTACTTATTTCAGGTGAAAACACCAAAGGGTGAGTCAGTGACTTAATGATGACTAACATAACAAATTAAAGAATATATAAATCACAGGAAGTGACTTCAAAAGAATTCCAGACATTGTGGAATCCTAAGAATTCTCAGAAAATTGCAATCCAGAAAAGGAGGGCCATGAAACTGATGAGGAAATCAAAAAGCGAACATGCATGCAAACAAACAGGAACACAAAGACTGCAAAAATCTACGATCTATATTTCAAAAGAAAAAAATTAGTCGAATGTGGAAATTTGCAATCGGGAGAGACGAGATTATGGTGAATAATAGGGAAATGGGAAAGCAAATGACCAGTTACTTTACATCTGTCTTAATGGAGTAAGATCCAGAAAATCACCCAGAAATACGAAGTGATCGTATAGGACTTGTGGAGGTAAAGACATAGTCAATTCATATCAGTAACAAGGCAATATTGAACATGCAGCTGGATTGAGCATTGCTAAGCTTGACAAACCAGATGTACTTCATACCAAAATCTACAGAAATAAATCACGAATAGAAGTATTGATTGAATTGTCGATGACTGCGTTCTATTTTCCTGTACATTCTGCAGTGTCTGGAAGCTGGTGTAGATAAATGTACATTAGTAACCGTGATCCAAGCACTATGTATGAATGGTAGGGATCCAAGCATCTACAAAGGGAAGAAGAAATAGTGTGGAGAACTGCTGACAAATTAACTTGACATTTGTCGGGAAACTGTTGGAATCTATTATATAGGATGTGATATTAGATACTTCGACATTAACAGCAACATTGGAGAGACTCAGTATGCATTTCTGAAAGGGAAATCATACTTGACAAACTTTGGAATTGTTTGAATTTGATTCTTACAGAATAGATAATGGGGATCCAGACGAATTGACATATTTTAGATTATCAGAAGGCTTTCTATAAGAACTCGCACAGTGAGTTCGAAAATACAATGATGTGAATGGTATTTGGAGGAATATATGTAAGTGGAACCTTAAAGTTTGTTTGCCTTCCTTTAAGGGAGTCAGAACATAGATGTAAAGACATGTTGAAGCAGTTTCACAGAGTGTTGGTGAGTACTGTACCTGGAGTATTGAGAACAGTTTTGGTGACCACATCTAAGAAAGAATATACTGACCATAAAGGAAGTGTGATGGACATTATCCAGATAAATCCCTCAGATTGCGTGATGAGGAAACTCGGCCTGTGTTCTCTAGAGTTTCAACGAATCAGCGGTGGGTCACTGTGAACTTATAAAACTCACAAAACATACAGTAAGTTGGAAATTAACAGGAAATTTATCAGGCTGTCTAATCCATATTCAAGGCAAATAATGATAGGATAAGGGAAAAACTATTGAAGACTGCAATAAGAAGGAAATTCTGTGCATGGAGGCGACTGACAAAAACAAGGGCAAGGCAGGACATAAGAAATAAAGAAAAAAGAATACAAGCATGGACTACTTTCTAAACGGTGAGAACATTCATAAAGCCAAAGTACAAAGGGATCTGGGAGTGCTAGTTGAGGATTCTCTAAATGTAAACATGCAGTTTGAGTCCGTTATTAAAAAAGCGAATGCAATGTTGTCAATTATCTCAAGAGGGTTGGAATATAAAAGCACCGTTGTACTACTGAGACTGTACAGAGCTCTGGTTAGGCCCCATTTGGAGTACAGTGTCCAGTTTTGGTCCCTACACTCAGGAAGGACATACTAGCACTGGAGCGTGTCCAGCAGAGATTCACACTGATGATCCCTGGAATGGTAGGTCTAACATATGAGGAACGGCTGAGGGTCCTGGGATTGTATTCATTGGAGTCTAGAAGATTAAGGGGAGATCTAATAGAAACTTACAAGATAATACATGGCTTGGAAAGGGTGGATGCTAGGAAATTGTTTCCGTTAGACGAGGAGACTAGGACCCGTGGACACACCCTTAGAATGAGAAGGGGTAAATTCAGAATAGAAATACGGAGACATTTCTTCAGCCAGAGAGTGGTGGGCCTGTGGAATTCATTGCCACAGAGTGCAGTGGAGGCTGGGACGCTAAGGCAGAGATTGATAAATTCTTGATGTCACAAGGAATTAAGGGCTACGGGGAGAATGCGGGTAAGTGGAGTTGAAATGGCCATCAGCCATGATTGAATGGCGGAGTAGACTCGATGGGCCAAATGGCCTTACTTCCGCTCCTATGTCTTATGGTCTTATGGTCTTATGGACAAGATTACAGAGAATCCCCAGATAACCTACAAGTGTGTCAAGCGGAACAGAATAACCAATGAACACGTAGGACTCATTAGTGACTTGCCAAGTTGCATCTAAATCAACTTTATTAGTAGTAGAAAGAGGGGAGTGGTAGAAGGCTGTTTGTGTGAGTGGAGGCGAGTGTCCAATGCTGTACCACGGACATCAGTGCTGGGTCCCTTATTATTTGTGATTCGGAGGTGCTAGTGTTGGGCTGCGTTGGACAAATCTATAAATAGCATAATGTCAGACCATAGTCTAACAGGTTTATTCAGCAGCACTAGCTTTCGAAATACTGCTGCTTCATCAAAGTGCACAACCACGTGATGTAACTGATGTTCAGAGATTTTTATCCTTATTATTTGTGGTATTCATAAATGATGCAGCTGTGAATATGGACGAGGGGTGGGGTGTGTAATAAATAAGTTTATATTTGTAACAAAGATTGGCCGGGTGGTTGGCATGAGGAGGAAAGCCTTATGTTACAGGTAGATACTGATGGAATGGTCAGATGGGTGGATCAATGGCAGATGGAATGCAACCCTGACAAATATGAAATGATGCACTTTGGAAGAAGGAACCAGACAGGGGAGTACTCAATGAATGGCAGAACAGTAGAAAACTCAGAGGGTGCTTCTCCAGACACCGCTGAATGTGACTGCACAGGTTATACACAATCTGGGAAAGGCTGGGGGAATGTAAACATAGCCTTTATTAATCGAGGCATAGATTATAAGAACTATGCAGAACTTTGGTGAGGGCAAGATGGAAAAATGTGTGTAGGTCTGGGAACAACATTACGGGAAGGATGTGATTGTAGTGCAGGCGGTGCAGAGATGTTCCCTTGGATGGAGCATATCAGCTATGGAGAGAGGTTGGATAACTTCAGGTTGTTTAGTTTGGAGGAGAGAATACTGCGAGGTCTGTGATTCAGAAGGATAGGATTACGAGGTACATGGACAGGATGGATAGACAGCAGCTGTTGCTGTTACTCAAAGGGTCACACTTTAAAAGTGAAGGATTTACGGTTTAGAGAAAATTTGAGAATTGTTTTTCAACCAGAGCGTGTTGGGGTCTGGAATGCACTTCTTGAGAGTGGAGTTGTCATGCTAACCTCAAACCATTAGAAACGACACTGTTGTGCACGTCAAATGTTTTAAGATTCACGGCTAAGGTCTTGTGTCGGAAAGTGGGCCGAATGTAGACTGTGCTGTATTTCTGGTAGTACCGAGTCTGTGCTTATGTGATTGTATGGCTGTGGAAGGTCAATCATTGAGTAGCTTAAGGTAGGAATTGATGGGTTTCTGAAGATTATCTTAACAAAGTTGATAAGCGAGAACTTGTAATATTTTCTGGAAATACGTCAATGGCAAAATTAAGATAAAAATGTTGCAGATTTCTAACAGTCTGATACCAGATAATTGAGGACCGGGAAATAGCAGAACTATGGAGCAAATACTTTAGTTATGCCTTCACAGAAGAAAACAAAACAAAAAAGAAAGCAATACTAGGGAATTTCAGTCTTGTGAGAAAAGGGGAATAGAATGTAAATAGCGACTAAACAGTTTAGAGAAAGTATTGGACTGAAATTAATGGGCATAGACAGAGTCAACAGAGATTTATGACATGGGAATCATATTTGAGAAAGTGGCTTTTAAGAAAATTATGTAGGAGGTATCAATGCAATACGAGTGGATTAACAGAAAGATTTTTGATAAAGCCCCAAGCCTATTGTGCAAATTCGAATCCTATGGGACTCGGGCGAATATATGGTCATAGATTTAGAATGGGAGAGCTGGCAGGAAACAGGGAGTAGGAATAAAAAAATGTTTTATTTTTAAATGTAAGGCTTGGAGGATACTGTACTAATCGTGTCTTGGGCTCCAGCTATTCCCAATACACATCATATCTTTGGGTGAGTGGCACAAATGCAACACTCCCAAGTCTGCTGACAGCATTGAACAATGTCAGCCTGTGAGTGGATGAGGAGGATATAAAAAGCTCCAAGGTGACTGAGATAATTCGAATGACTGGGCAAATACGTGGCAGATGGAGAGCAATGGGAGAGGTGAGATGTTGTGTACTTTGAATGGAACAATGGACTGGCAGCCTCTAATTTGAAAAAGGAGCGGTTGAAAAATGTTGCACTATAAATTAACTTAAGCTGCATTTTTGTTTATTTCTGCGTAGCCCTCCGAGTCCATGTAGGGCAGTGAGTTGTGAGGGCAGAAGTCAATACTGGGAATGGCATTGGCATGCTGACCATTTTATGTTGGCCCAGCAAGTGGGGAACTGTAACTTTGAAAGTTATCTGTATCTCCCTGTACACCAACCACTTAAAGCAATATTGCAGGAGCAGAAAGCAGAAAGGAAGCAAAATGCTGCATTCAGCTTCATTTCGGGGGCATTTGAGTACAGGACTAAACGTATCTTACTGCAGCTGTACAGGGCCTTAGTGAGACCGCATCCCGAACATTGTGCAGCATTATGTGCAGTTTTGGTCTCTTTTCCTAACAGATGACAAACCTGACATCGAGGGAGAGCAGCAAAGGATGACCAGACTGATCTCTGGGATGACAGATTTGTTATGGGAGCAGAGTTTGGGGTAACTGGACCTGTATTCAATGGGGTTTAGGAAAATGAGTGGAAATCTCAGTGAAATATATAACACTCTGACAGGGCGAGACAGATTAGAAGCAGGGATGGTAATTCCCCTCTAAAACAAGAGGCCACAATATTAGGTACAGACAGGCCACTTTGCATTGAGATGAGAATAAATACCTGCACTCGGAGACTGGAGAACCAGGGGTACTCTCTCCAAGATCAGGCTGTGGAAGTCAAGGGACTGAATATAAATAAGGATTTCTGGAAACTAAAGGGATAGGGAGAGAGCAGGAGCATGGTGTGAAGATAGAAAATCAATCCAAGTTGTTCTCCAATACGGCAATAACTGTGTTTCTGTGCAACCTGTGTTGTACAAAATCGTACAATATTAATAATGGGGTCTATGGAAAAAAGAAGGTAAGTTGTGAACCTCCAAAAATATAGTAAAAACCAAAAATTAAATTTGATCTAACACAGAATAGGACAGTCTAAATAAATCTTTAAATTACATGTTGTAATGGAACAGTGCTGTAAATGTAACGCTTTCACACTACAATCACTCACTGGAACAACGTACCTTTCACCACAATCTTCATTGGAAAGCGTGCGGGGGCTGACTGACCATGTGATACCGATGCTGAATTCCAGTTCTCTCCAAGATCCTCCCCACAGTTTGAAATAAAGTTCTTTCGAAATATAGACTACAATTCCCAGTTTCAGGCTCAGTTTCAAAGCCTGCAGATTCAATTGCATTCCTGTTTTTGCTGAACACATTGATTGTACCTTTTGTAGACAGAGGGTGTCTGAGGCAGGATTTGCTGTTCAGCTGGTGCCCGCCAAGGAATCGCGTCACAGTGAACGCCAGTTCACTTTTTAGAAAAAGGTTCATGAATTGCATTGCAGCCTAATTGTATTTAATCAACACACGTTATTGGTGAACTGCCTGTACATAGAATGGAGGCGCACAACTGATGGGCTGAATGGACTACAGCAGTTCTCATTTTATGTTTCACAATGTTTAAACATATTAAGGGATATGTATATTCTATGAGTAAAACTGCGTTGAGTAGATTTTCGGCCATTAAATAGAATAGGGAAAGCTCAATGAGCTGTATGATGTATTCCTTTCCAGATTCTTCTGTGCAGTGTGTGGGAAAGCTCCGTAAATATTGTTACACGCTCTCAGCTGTTAGGAATGAGATCTCTGCAGGGTCGACAGCATTGTGTTTCCCATTCCCTTTTCTGATAACGAGGCTGGTGCCGGGTGTTCTCTCCAGGTTTATTCTTTAAGTCCTCGGAACAGTTTGATACAATTGAGTGCCTTGCTTGCCCGTTTCAGAGACCATTGAAGAGTGTTTCACATGTCTGTGTGTCTGGAGTCACTTTTAGGCCAGACAGGAAAGCAATGGGGATTCACTTCCTGAAAGTCACTGGGGAAGGAGATCGACGTCTAGAATCGACATTGAACACAAGATTACTATTACTGACACCAGATATTAGATCTTGATATTTTATTAATTGTTTTTAACTTGCACCAGTTGCCAGAGAATTATCCTGGTCTGGATTAGCAATCCAAGGACAATGCCACAACAGCACCATCTCCACATGGGGGCCTATCGGAAATCACACTGAACCGATTATTTCTGTGCTGATTGACAGCTCTATCATAAAAAACCCCAACCAATTTGACCATCGTGATGGGACTGAGGGCGTGGTAATTGGTCTGATTGTAATTATTCCCTTGTTAGGGGATGGGACATAGTTGAGTAATTACCCACATTGCCAGGGAGAAGGAACCAGACAGGGGAGTACTCATTGAATGGCAGAACACGAGACAGCTCAGAGGGTGCTTCTCCAGACATCGCTGAATGTGATTGTACAGGTTAATACACAATCTGGGAAAGGCTAGGGGAATGTAAACATAGCCTTTATTAATCAAGGCATAGATTATACGAACTATGCGGAACTGTGGTGAGGGCAAGATGGAATACTGTGTGTAGGTCTGGGAACAACATTACAGGAAGGATGTGATTGTCGTTGAGGGGGTGCAAAGCAGATTCACCAGGATATTCCCTGGGATGGAGCATATCAGCTATGGAGAGAGGCTGGATAACCTCAGATTGTTTAGTTTGGAGTAGAGAAGGCTGCGAGGTCTGTGATTCAGAAGGATAGGATTACGAGGTACATGGACAGGGTGGATACACAGCAACTGTTGCTGTTACTCAAAGGGCCACACTTTAAAAGTGAAGGGTTTGCGGTTTAGTAAAGATTTGAAAATTGTTTTTCAACCAGAGGGTGTTGGGGTCTGGAATGCACTTCTTGAGAGTGGAGTTGTCATGCTAACCTCAAACCATTAGAAACGACACGGTTGTGCACTTCAAATGTTTTAAGATTCACGGCTAAGGTCTTGTGTCGGAAAGTGGGCCGAATGTAGACTGTGCTGTATTTCTGGTAGTACAGAGTCTGTGCTTATGTGATTGTATGGCTGTGGAAGGTCTATCATTGAATAGCTTAAGGTAGGAATTGATGGGTTTCTGAAGATTATCTTAACAAAGTCGATAAGGGAGAACTTGTAATATTTTCTGGAAACATGTCAATGGCAAAATTAAGAGAAAAAAGTTGCAGATTTCTTACAGTCTGATGCCAGATAATTGAGGACCGGGAAATAGCAGAACGATGGAGCAAATACTTCAGTAATGCCTTCACAGAAGAAAACAAAATCAAAAAGAAAACTTCCTAGTCATACTAGGAAACTTCAGTCTTGTGAGAAAAAGGGAATAGAATGAAAATAGCGACTAAACAGTTTAGAGAAAGTATTGAAAGTCAACAGATAATTATGAAATGGGAATCATATTTGAGAAAGTGGCTTTTCGTAAATTTATGTTGGAGGTACCAATGCCATACGAGTGGAATCTCAGAAAGAGTTTTGATAAAGCCCCAAGCCTATTGTGCAAATTCGAATCCTGTGGGAATCGGGCTAATATATGGTCATAGATTTAGAATGGGAGAGCTGGCAGGAAACAGGGAGTAGGAATAAAAAAATGTTTTATTTTTATATGGAAGGCTTGGAGGATGTTGTAAGGATCGTGTTTTGGGCTCCAGCTATTCTCAATGCCCATCATACCTTTGGGTGAGGGGCGCAAATGCAATATTCCCAAGTCTGCTGACAGCACTAAACGATGTCAGCCTGTGAGTGGATGAGGAGGATGTAAAAAAGTTCCAAGGTGATTGAGACAAGTGGAGTGACTGGGCAAATACGTGGCAGGTGGAGAGTAATTGGGGAGATGAGATGTTGTGTAATTTGATGGGAACAATGGACTGGCAGCCTGTCATTTGAAAACGGATTGGTTGAAAAATGTTGCATTATAAATGAACTTAAGCTGCATTTTTGTTTATTTCTGCGTAGCCCTCCGAGTCCATGTATGGCAATGCGTTCTGAAGCCAGAAGTCAATACTGGGAATGGCATTGGCACGCTGACCATTGTATGCAGGCCCAGCACGTAGGGAACTGAAACTTTGAAAGGAATCTGGGTCTCCCTCTACACCAATCACTTAAAGCAATATTGCAGGAGCAGGAAGCAGGAAGGAAGATAAATGCTGTATTCACCTTCATTTCAGGGGCATATGAGTACAGGAGTAAATGTATCTTCCTGGAGCTGTACAGGGCCTTGGTGAGACCGCATCTCGAACATTGTGCAGCATTGTGTGCAGTTTTGGTCTCTTTTCCTAACAGATGACAAACCTGACATCGAGGGAGAGCAGCAAAGGATGACCAGACTGATCTCTGGGATGACAGACTTGTTGTGGGAGCAGAGTTTGGGGTAACTGGACCTGTATTCAATGGGGTTTAGGAAAATGAGTGGAAATCTCAGTGAAATATATAACACTCTGACAGGGCGAGACAGATTAGAAGCAGGGATGGTAATTCCCCTCTAAAACAAGGGGCCACAATATTAGGTACAGACAGGCCACTTTGCCTTGAGATGAGAATAAATGCCTGCACTCAGAGACTGGCGAACCAGGGGTACTCTCTCCCAGATCAGGCTGTGGAAATCAAGGAGCTGAATATAAATAAGGATTTCTGGAAACTAAAGGGATAGGGAGAGAGCAGGAGTATGGTGTGAAGATAGAAAATCAATTATCATTCCAGGTTGTTCTCCAATAACGCAATAACTGTGTTCCTGTGCAACACTGTGGTGTACAAAATCATGCAATATTAATGGTGGGGTCTATGGAAAAAAGAGGGTAAGTGGCGAACTCCCAAAAATATCAGTAAAAACCAAAAATTAAATTTGATCTAACACAAAATAGGACAGTCTAAATAAATCTTTAAATGACATGTTGTAATGGAACAGTGCTGTAAATCTAACGCTTTCACACTACAATCACTCACTGGTGCACTGTACCTTTCACCACAATCTTCACCAGAAAGCGCGCGGGGGCTGACCGACCATGTGATACCGATGCCGAATTCCAGTTCTCTCCAAGATTCTCCCCACAGTTTGAAATAAAGTTCTTTCAAAATAATCTACAATTCCCAGTTTCAGGCTCAGTGTCAAGGCCTGCAGAGTCGATTGCATTCTTGTTTTAGCTGAACACGGTGATTGTAACTTTTGCAGACTGAGGCTTTCTGAGGCTGGATATGCTGTTCAGCTGGTGCCCGCCAAGGAATTGCTTCACAGTGAACGCCAGTTCAATTTATAGAAAAATGTTCATGAACTGCATTGCAGCCGAAATATATTTAATCAACACGTGTTATTGGTGAACTGCCTGTACATAGAATGGAGGCGCACAACTGATGGCCTGAATGGACGACAGTAGTTCTCATTTTATGTTTCACAATGTTTAAACATATTAAGGGTTATGTATATTGTATGGGGAAAACTGCGTTGAGGAGATGTTCGGTCATTAATTAGAATAGGGAAAGCTCAATGAGTTGTATGACATGTTCCTTTCCCGATGCTTCTGTGCAGTGTATGGGAAAGCTCTGTAAATGTTGTCACAAGCTCTCAGCTGTTAGGATTAGGTCTCTGCAGGGTCGACAGGATTGTGTTTCCAGTTCCCTTTTCTGATAACGAGGCTGCTGCCGGGTGTTCTCTCCGGGTTTATCCTTTAAGACCTCGGAGCAGTTTGATACAATAGAGTGTCTTGCTTGGCCGAATCAGAGACCATTGAAGAGTGTATCACATGTCTATGTGTCTGGAGTAACTTTTAGGCCAGACAGGAAAGCACTGGGGGTTCACTTCCTGAAAGTACATTGCGGAAGGAGATCGACATCTATAATCGACCTTGAATACACGATCACTGTTACTGACACCAAGTATTAGATCTCGATATTTTATTAATTGTTTTTAACTTGCACCAGTTGCCCGAAAATTATCCTGGTCTGGATTAGCAATCCAATGACAATTCCACAACTGCACCATCTCCACATGGGGGCCTATCAGAAACCACACTGAACTGATTATTTCTGTGCTGATTGACAGCTCTATCATAAAAAACCCCAACCAATTTGACCATCGTGATGGGACTGAGGACGTGGCAATTGGTCTGATTGTAATTATTCCCTTCTTAGAGGATGGGACATAGTTGAGTAATTGCCAGGGAGATGACAGAGTTGGAGCTGGAATGAAACAGCTTCCTCAGGGACACGGCTTGTTTTGTAGCAAATGTCCTCAGTCCTATTGCAGGAATGGGGTCAGGACCAAATGCCTTTGTCATATCTACAGTGTCCAGCTGTTGCTTCATGTCACGTGCAGTGAATTGAATTGGTTGAAGACGGGCATCTGTGATTCTGAGGGCATCATATTGAGGGTGAGGTGGGTAATCGACTGAAACTTCTGGCTGAGGATGGTGCAGATACTGCATCTTCTACATGGATGCACAGGGCTGTTCCATTATTTAGGATGGGGATATTTGTGGAGTTCTCTCCTTCAGTAAGTAGTTTAATGGTCCATCGACTTTTATGCATGGATTTGACAGGACGACAGAGCTTAGATCTGATTCGTTAGTCTTGCGATCATCTCTCTCTCTATCAGATGTTAGTCCTGCTGTTCGTAGTGTAACCAGTCAAATGTGGTAGCTTTAATGGATTGTCATCAGGTTTAGGTGCACGTGATTCCGACCCGACCATGTTCACCCACACTCTTCACTGACCCATGGATCGGCTTGATGGAAGTGGTAGACGGGTGGACTACCCTGGGGGACAGCTACAGATTGTCATTGAAATCTACAGCATCAGATGATAACCGAGTTTTAGCTGCAACATCTACAATTCAATTCTACTGAATGCCACCCACCCCCCCACGCCCAGTTCAAACCGAGACCCATTCACCCCTCAGCCGTGTATTCAGTGACCTACTCTGGTTTCTGATGCAGAAATACTTCCATTTTCATTTTCTTATTCTGCTGGAAGTCTTTCCTTGGTGTCACGCCTCCAATTTGTTACATAAACAATATTCATTTAAGGTACTAATCTGAATCTTTTCCTTTCAGTAATGACATCTTCTGTATTTGAAGTGAATATGTTTCCTTCTGTTTTTCTCCCTGACCATGAATCAGAGCTCTGCAATATCAGTGATGCCAGCCTTATGCAGTTTCAGAGTCAAGGAACTTGTCACCATGCGTTACTGTTCAGTTCCCAGTGTACAATGCTCCATGTTGGACAGGATGTTTGGGCATCTTTGACAATATGTCGTTGGAAATTGTTCAAAACCAGAAATTGCTGAAGAAATTGCGAAAGATGTTGCAGAATTTTCTGGAGTGAATACAGAGTTAACCTTTCAGGTCCAGTGAACCTTCTACAAAGGTTTTTTATTTTTATTTCCAGTATCCATAATTATTTGTTTAATTGAAAAATCGTTCTGTGCCTATTCATTTCTGGAGAAACTCAACAGGTCTCTCAACATCTGCAGAGAGAGAGAAACAGAGTTCCAGTCCAATGTGACAATTCTTCAAAACAGAATACAATTGCAAAATGGTCTTTTATTCCCTTGCCAGAGGTGGAGCATGGGTGACAGAGAAAAGAGGGTGTGGCAAAGGAAAAACGCGCTTTTAGCAGTGGTGAAAGAAAAGATTCTGTATAACGGGTCTAATTTAAGGTGTGAATTCTCTATTGAATGCAAGATAAAGAAGACACAACCACACAAAGTCATACGGAGGCCAGGAGGGAGAATGTTGACCATGTGGTAATATATAGATCTGGCCACAGATTCGTTTTCACTGTCATGATCATTACCCCTTTTAGACAAAGGAATTCAGGTGCTTAACTTCTTATTAGCACTAGCAAGCGTTTCATGCTGCCTTAGTATTGTAACATGGAGAAAAACAAATCACAGCATGACATTTGGGCTGAGTGATGGTTACCTGTCATTTTTAATATTGCTTCAACTTTGCAGTGCTTATCTTTAAACACTTGTTCTTGAAGTTAGTATCAGATGGAGTGTAGGATGTTGAGGAATGGCATTATAGCTGCTTATAAAATCATGAGAGGTATGGATAGGGTGAATAGCCAAGGTCTTTTCCACAGGATAGAGGAATCCAAACATAGAGGGAATAGGTTTATGGTGTAAGAGGGTAGATTTAAAAGGGACTAAAGGGCAGCGTTTTTACACAGAGGATGGTGGGGGTATGGAATGAGCTTCCAGAGGAAGAGTGGGAGATGCAATGACAGCTACAACATTTAAAACACATTTAGGCAAACATATGAATGGGAAACATTTAGAGGCACATGGACCTAATGAAAACAGATGGGACTAATATAGTTTGGAAAACAATGCCAGCATGGACATTTAGAAAAGCTTCACGCAGAGTCAGGGTGGTTTTGTGAAAAGGAAATGATATTTTGCGGTGTAAAATCATGCGAAGTATTTCTGGAGATGCCCGAAAATGTAACAACGGACTTGATAAAGGGGATCTGGTGGACACCAGGCTTTCCAGAGATTTTCCACAAGGTATCACAAAACAAAAGTTCTTACACAAAACAGAAGCTCCAGGACGTCGGATACAGTAGAAAAATGGGATGATGATTGTTTAACACAGAAATAGGAGAGTCAGGGATAATGGATCTTTATAGTAAAGGGTTATCTGCTGGAGTACCACAAATATCAGTCTGATGGCATCAGTTATTTACAATCTATACTGACAGCCTGAAGGAGGGAGCTGAGTGCAATATACATCCAAGTTTGAGGATAACACTGAGAATCAAAAGGCAGGCTGTTATTTAATGGAGAGGACTTCCAGAAAAGGAACAGTAAAGACATTGGAGTCTTCCTGGGTATGAAACATAAAGTCAGCTCGATGATGCAGCAAGTAACTCGTTTGGTACATTAGGCGGTTTCCTGGGAAGGAAGGGTTGTGTTATTGAGAATCTCTAAGATGGTGAGGCGATTATTCATTGGAGTTTAAATGAATGAATAGTGATACTGCTGGAACCTACAAGACACAGAGGGGTTGGAGTAGGTAGATGTTGAGAAGTTGTTTCCATTCTTGAGCAAAGTATCGAACTCGATGATATAGATACCGAATATGGAACATCGATTTCAATCTGAGATGCAGAGTAATGTCTTGTCTCCGAAGCTAGTGAATGTCTGGAATTTCCTAACTCAGAGAGGTGTGGAGGGATACAAGGAGTCGGCAAGAGAGTGGAGTCGGCAAGAGAGTGGAGTTGAGCCCTGGAGTAGATCAGCCATGTTCTTATGAAATGACAGGGTTAGCTTGAGGGGCCGATTGACCTACTCCTGTTCCTATTTATTAATTTCACATGTAATGCTTTTGGAAAGTAACGGGTTATTTTGCTGGAAATCGTGTTGTACAATGTTGCATTCAGGGAGAGCAGAGGATTTGTTGTTTTAACCCTGGGTGGGATATGTGGCTGTATTCCCAGCGTATCTGGGTCTGCAAAATGACTCACATCTGGAGCAGAAGTTACAGAGAACGGAAGCCTGGAAACAGGGACTGGGGGGTGGAGGTGGTGGCCAGTTTTTGATCCAGCCTGGATTTTCCAAGTACATTTCCAAAACTACACCTAACCATCGGAGTGGCCTCGATCGGCCCCTGTTTAACATGTCCGAGGGCTGAATGGAACATCAGAACATAGGGCTGAGGGACACAAGTGGGCCATTCAGCCCTTTGATACTACTCCACCAGTAAATAAGGACATGGCTCATCTCATTGTGGTCCCAGCTGCACTTTTCTTTCCATGCACCATTATCCCTGACTCACCTGTCCATGGAGAACCAGACAAAGCCAACTTAGATATAATTTAAAGATCCAGCCATCCCAAACTTCTGGGTAAGAGAATTCCCACTTGACTGAAATCCTACTTTGTGTATTTCTCCTAATTCCTGCTCTGATGGAGGTTGGAGGGTATCACTGTTTCCTTTTCTCGTCCCATTCCTCCACTGCTGACACATAATTTTAAATGTAACCAGGTTGATGATATGGCCTTGATAAGGTTCTCAGACTGAGTCGGGTTCAGTGACAGGAACAAGTCAGGAAGATTTCTTTAGTCAGCCACAAGGAACTAATATAACTAACGAATGTGCATGGTGGATCTGTGGTTAGCACTGCTACCTCCCCTCACCAAGGAGCTGCGTTCAATTCCAACCTCGGGCAACCCTCGATGTGGATTTTTAACATTCTCCCCATGTCTGTGTGGGTTTCCTCCCAGTGTTCCAGTTTCCTCCCACTGTCCAAAGGTATCCAGCTTAGAGCGGATTGGCTATGCTAAATTGCCTATAGCGCCCAGGGATGTGTTGGTTAGATAGGTTAGCTATGGGAAATGCAGGGTTACATGGATAGAGTAGGGGGACAGGTCCGGGGGGTGGGGGGATACTGTTACGAGAGTCAATGTGGACTTGATGGACGGAATGTCCTGCTTCCACAATGTAGAGATTCTATAAAAACAAGAAGTTTTAAAATACAAACACCCAGTGGGTATCTATCTGATCACTCTCATCTAGGTTTTGTATGTTTCAATAACATCACCCCTCATTCCAAGAGTAACCTGTTAAAGCCTTCATAATATAAGATCCTCATCCCTGGAATACATGAAGTGAAATATCTATGAACTGCTTCGAATTTAATTATATCATTTCTCAGGTAAGGAGACAAAAATAATCTCATACACAGATGAAGTTAATTATAGTTTTCTCAGTGGTGATAGTATTTGGAACTCACTTCCCTGCAGAGCATTGGAGGCAGGAATATTGAATATTTTTGAGGCGCAGACAGAAGGTTCATTAGGAATAACGGAGTCAAGGATTATCGAGGAATGGCAGGAATGTGCAGTGTTGGGGAAATGCTGACAGTGGTAAAAAATCACACTGCTCCAGCACATCCAGGAATATAATGCAAAATGAAATGATAATATCGATAAAATGATAAGGGGAAATCCAAGATGGTGTTGATCTGGAAGGTCTGCTTTGTTGGGCTCTGCATCACAGCACGGGCAAAGGGGTTCCCTAACCCACTCCATCACAGCCATTTACTTAAAATGCTTATTTTTGGAAAGATTTGAAATTTGGCAGTTTTAGTAGTTTTAGTTTGTGTAGTTTTTAAGCTCTATGAGACTTTGTTTATTAATGATCAGTAATTCGAGTTCTTCGTCTCTCGAGTTCAAATGTTGCTACAGTGTATTCTGGGTAAATGATGTGCTTAAATGGTCTACCTGGAGCATTAAGGGGAGCCATTAGCCAGAAAAGAGGAAAAATTTACTTTCTAGTCTTAAAAAGAGAGGATGGATGTTGTCCTATTGCAGGAGATGCACCTTGATGACAAAGAACATTTGACTTTCCAGCAGGTCGCGTTTGATCGGGTTTATTTCTCCTCTTTTAATATTACGAGTTGGGGAGAAGCCATAATGGATAAAAAGAATCTTCCATTTAACCTACTAGATTGTATTTGATACTCACGGGAGGCTCATAATCCCCAAAGCCTTGAACTATGGTAAATAATACAGTATTTTGAATGTTTATTGCACCCCCTCCCCACCCACCCCCACCCCAGGCGCACCCTCTTAAAATCCTGGTAGATGCATTTTCCAAATTCAGTTATCTTGCATTGTGCACATTATTGTAGAAGATTTCAACTGTCTTATGGACCCCACGGTGGACAGAATGTCCTAAGGTGCCCCAATACCCCCGTTATAATGTAAACAATTAATGGATTTGTGTGCAGAAAGAGAGCTGGTGGATATCTGGAGGCAGATCCCCATCACAAGTAAGGATTTTATTTTCTTCTTTAACCGGCATAAATGCCACACGAGGGTTGATATCTTCCCCATTCCTGCAACAATCTTAGATTCGGTGGCATCCTGCACAATTAGGAATATTACCATTTCTGACCATGAAGCAGTATACTTATTGATTAAGATTAAGGGCAATATAACAGCTTCGAGACACTAGCGAATCAATCTCTTTCGTATTAAGACTAGTTGGTTAATTGAGTATTTAGATTAGATTACTTACAGTGTAGAAACAGGCCCTTCGGCCCAACAAGTCCACACCGACCCGCCGAAGAGCAACCCACACAGACCCATTCGCTGACATTTACCACTTCACCTAACACTACAGGCAATTTAGCATGGCCAATTCACCTAACCTGCACATGTTTGGACTGTGGGAGGAAACCGGAGCACCCGGAGAAAACCCACGCAGACACAGGGGTAATGTGTAAACTCCACACAAACTGTCACCTAAGGCAGGAATTGAACTGGAGTCTCTGGCCCTGTGAGGCAGCAGTGCTAACCACTGTGCCACCGTGCCACCCACTGCAATGAATTCAGATCTTTCTTAGCCATTAATTCAGATTTAACCAGTAAGCCATCCATTCGATGGGAAATTGCTAAGGCTTCTGCCGAGGGATTAATTAATCCTTAGGATGTCGCAGAAGGGGGAGCAGGAACGCTGGTTTGAGGCAGAGCTGAGGCCAGCCAAGAGGGCATACTGTGATATACCCTCACAATGCTTCAGTCCACAGTGAATTCCACGCTCACACAGACAGCCAAGAAGGTACTTACTTTTGCTAAACAAAGGCTGTTTGAACATGGTGATAAGCCAGGCAGGTATTTAGTCTATCTTGCCAGGAAAACGAACGCCCCTCTTCAGCCATTACCTCAAATAGGAAAGGTACTCGGATCCTTACCTACAATTCCAAAAAGATTAATGCCTCCTGTCCGAGACTTTTCACCAAATTATTTCAGCCTGAAATAATTTGGGGATAGATGGATTAAGATGGAGTCATTTTTCAAGAACCTGGGTCTTCCGGAAGTAACCCCTGAATAGGTGTTGTGCCTTAATGCACCATTGTCAGCACGGGAGGATGTGAAGCAACTTCAGAATGTAAAGGTACACGTTCCTGACGGATTTCTGAGTGAATTTTATAAATAATTTATAAATCTATTGTCAGGGCTGATGTTTAATATGTTCTGTCACTCATACAGTCATGAACCCCTCCCTCCATCGAGAGGCTCATCTCTCTCTGATGCTGAAGAAATGAAGACCCCGGAGGATTGTGCTTCTTACACGCCAATCTCACTTTTAAATGTTGGTCTCAAAATCCCGTCTGAAACCCGTGCATTAAGGCTGGAAACTTTGCTGCCTTCCATTACCAAAGAGGACCAAACAGGCTTTATAAAGGGCGGCAGATTTTCCTACAATGTTAAGTGGTTACTCAATATGATCCAAGAGTGTCAACATCAATCTGCCCAGGGATTATTGATCTCTTTAGATGAGGGAAGGCATTTGATTGGGTTCAGTGGCCGGATCTCTTCTGTACATTAGAATGGTTTGGTTTGGTCTACGCAAAGTTTTTATCAAGTGGGTGAGGGTCATTTACCGTGATCCTCTGGCTGCAGTTCTCACTAATGGTGTGCCAACCAGTAATAGTAATATTTCTCCAGGCAGCCGACAAGGTTGACACCTTTCACCATTGTTGTTTACGTTGGGGATTGAGCCACTGGCGGAGGCCATCCGTAGGATAGCAACATATCTGCCCCAAAGGTGAGATATAAGTCACGAAAGATTACATTGTATGCAGATGAGGGTGTTATGTTTTTTGTCAAATCCCGCAATTTCGGTAGGTCGTGTGATGCAATGCATTAATTCGCTTGTTGCCTTTCCGGGCGATAAATTAATTTCACAAAGTTGGAGGCCATGCCTGTGGGAGGTCTTAGGGAAATACCTGATACTGAGGCTAAATCCTGGTTTCCTTTTAAAAGGTCAATGGGGTGGTTTCCCTCTTGCAGTATATTCATTACATCTGTCTTTGATCATTTATTTAACGTGAACTATGTGCATTTGTTGGACAAAATTAAACAAGACCTTCAAAGATGGGAGGCATTTCCAAAATCCTGGCTAGGTCGGATATCTGTTATTAAAATGAATGTCCTTCTTCATTTCCTACACCCCGTGTGAATGCTTTTTTGATGTTTCCCAGACAGATGAGGCATGTGGGCTGCACTGTGGTACAGTGGTTAGCACTGCTGCCTCATACTGCCCGTGACCCGGTTCACTTCCCACCTCAGGCGACTGACTGCGTGGAGTTTGCACATGCTCCCCGTGTCTGTGTGGGTTTTCTCTGGGTGCTCCGGTTTCCTCCCACAGTAGAAAAATTTGCGGGTTAGGTCAATCGGCCATGCTAAATTGCCCATAGTGTTAGGTGAAGGGGTAAATGTAAGGGAATGGGTGTGGGTGGGTTGTGCTTCGGCGGGTCAGTGTGGACTTGTTGGGCCAAAGGGCCTGTTTCCACACTGTAAGTAATCTAATCAAAGTTTTTTTTTGAAAAAAATGGCTGGTTTAGCTCTTTTATTTGGCACCATAAGCGATTCTTTATCAAGCTAGCAAAATTGCAACTGCCCCAAAGATTGTGGGGAGTTGATCTCCCTGATTAATAGCAATAAATTAAGTTTTTTTTCAACGTATTTGAATGCTTGGCCGCTGTGCTCTTGGCGTCAATATGGCTAGACATTGAACCCTCTCAGACAAAGTGAACCCTTTTAGTCTGCCGTTCTGAGATAAATTGACAACGTTTATGGAGTATTGTCAGAAACTAATGATGATCAATACTGTTAAAGCATGAAGGACAATCCGTCAGATTGAGGGCAATACAGCCCAAACCATGTTTCTTAACCCCTATAATTGGTATACCAGGTTGTCAACCAGGGATAATGGATTCCAGGTGTAAACTATGGGCAGCGAGGGGGATACCTTGCTTGGGTGATATGGAATTAGTATAAGCCCTGCAGTGTGGAATCAGGTCCTTGGGCCCAGCAACTCCACTTCGACCCTCTGAAGAGTAACCCACCCACACCCATTCCCCTACCATGCTATATTTACCCTGGTTAATGCCCCAACTTACAGATCCTGGAACACTATGAGCGATTTAGCAATGACCAATTCATCTAACTTGCACATCTGCGTGACTGTGGGAGGAAACCTATGCAGACACGGTTGAGAATTTCCTAACTCCGCACAGCCACTCACCCAAGACTGGAACCAAACCCATGACCCTGGTGTTGTGAGTCAGCAGTGCAAACCACTGAGCCACCACGTGTTACTTGAGGGAGAAACAATTATATCATTTGGTCAAATAATTCGTAGATATGGGCTACCTAGGAGAGACTCCTTCTGTTTTTTTCCAAATTAGAGACTTGATTAAAAAATTACTTTGAACAGACACTTATAGGTCCGACACAGAGAAGTGGGTTCTTACTGCTAAGAATACGCTCTCTGTTAGTACCCTTTATCATTAGTTGGATAGTGTCCACTCAGACAAGACTGTGCAGCTTCGTGACGTCTGTGCGAGAGAGTTGGGGGTTTAGATCTCTTCGGAGACATGGGAGGATATTTGTGAAAATGCTCGAAGGATTTTGATCTGAAATAGTACCCATTCCATGCAGTTGAAAATTTTTCACATGGTCTATCTGACCCCAGATTTTCCCTCAAAATTCAAAGTGGGATTATCTTCATCGTTTCCTAAATACAGAATGACTACAGACACTCTTACTCATTGCATGTGGTCCTGCTGCAGGCTTCGTATATATTGGAGCTCTGCGTTAGTTGTGCTAGAGTGGGTCATGGAGACCGAATTGGAGGTGAACCTGGTTTCTCTTTTCCTGGGCCTGCCCAGAGTATCTTACACAGATGCACTTAGGAAAAAAATATATCCTTACTTTCTGGGCGAGGGAAAATATTATGTTGTGTTGTATGTCTGAAAACACCCCGGATCTGTTGGGACTTTGTAAACTCATCATGTAGAATATCCCTTTGGACTTTCACACCAGCATGGTGCAACAAAAACACAGAGATTAATATAAGTCATAGAGTCATAGAGATGTACAGCATGGAAACAGACCCTTTGGTCCAACCCGACCATGCCGGCCAGATATCCCAAACCAATCTAAACCCACCTGCCAGCACCCGGCCCATATCCCTCCAAACCCTTCTTATTCATTTACCCATCCAAATGCCTCTTAAATGTTGCACTTTTATTAGCCTCCCTGACATCACCTGGCAGTTCATTCCATACATGTACCATTCTCTGTATGAAATAGTTGACCTGTAGTTCTCTATTATATCTTTCCCCTCTCACCCTAAATTTATACCCTCTCGTTCTGATTCCCCGACCCCTGGGAAAAGACTTTACCTATTTACCCTATCCATGCCCCTCATAACTTTCTAAAACTCTATAATGTCAGCACTCAGCCTCCGACGCTCCAGGAAAAACAGTCCCAGTCTGTTCAGCCTCTCCCTGTAGCTCAAATGCTCCAACGCTGGCAACATCCTTGAAATCTTTTTTGAACCCTTTCAAGTTTCACAACATCTTTCCGATAGGAAGGAGACCAGAATTGCACGCACTATTCCACACTGGCTGAACTAGTGTCCTGTACAGCCGCAACATGATCTTACAAACTCCTGTACTCTATACTCTGACCAATAAAGGAAACGCCTTCATCACTATCCTATCTACCTGCAACTCCCCTTTCAAGGAGCTTTGAACCTGCACTCCAAGGTCTCTTTGTTCAGCAACACTCTGCGACCTTACCATTAAGTGTAAAATCCTGCTAAGATTTTCTTCCCCAAAATGCAGCACTTCGCATTTATCTGAATTAAACTCCATCTGCCACTTCTCAGCCCATTGGCCATTTGATCAATCTGAGGTGACCCTCTCCCCTCTCCACTACACCTCCAATTTTGGTGTCATCTGCAAACTTACTAATTGTACCTCTTATGCTTGCATCCAAATCATTTATGTCAATGACAAAATGTAGTGAATCCTGCACCGATCCTTGTGGCACTGAACTTGTCACAGGCCTCCAGTCTGAAAAACAACCCTTCACCACCACCCTATGTTTTCTACCTTTGAGCCAGTCCTGTATCCAAATGGCTAGTTCTCCACGTATTCCATGAGATCTAACCATGCCATTCAGTCTCCCATGGGGAACCTCATCAAAACCCTTACTGAAGTCCATATAGAGCACATCTACCCCTCTGCCCTCCTCAATCCTCTTTGTAACTTCCTCATGAAACTAATCAAGTTTGTGAGACATGATTTCTCATGCACAAAGCCACGTTGACTATCCCTAATCAGTCCTTGCCTTTCCAAATGCCAGCACATCCTGGCCCTCACGATTCGCTTCAACAATTTGCCCATCACCAACGTCAGGCTCACTGGTCTATGGTTCCCTGGCTTGTACTTAACACCCTTCTTATACAATAAAACAGCGTTAGCGAACCTCCAGTCTTCCGGCGCCTCACCTGTGACGATCCATATTACAAATAACTCAGCAAGACGTCCAGCAATCACTTCTTTAGCTTCCCACAGAATTCTGGGGTCACCTGATCAGGTCCTGGGGATTTATCCACCTTATCCGCTTCAAGACATCCAGCACTTCCTCGTCTGTAATATCGACATTTTGAAAGGTGTCACCATCTATTTCACTACAATTTATATCTTCCATATCATTTTTCACAGTAAATACTGATGCACAATACTCCTTTAGTATCTCCCCCATGCTTACTGTGCTAGGAAAAATACTCTGTTGTTTTGGATGTCTGAAAAACCCCAGTGTCTATTGGGTCGTTGTAAGCTCGTCATGGAGAATATCCCTTTGGACGTTCTCATTAGTATGGTGCACCGAAAAGCAGAGATTTATATAAGATATGGCAACTCTTTCTGGATTACCGCGATGCAGGCTTACTTACCACTCTAAAAAGGTCTTTTATATAGCCATGACGATATTGTCTAATGAATCAGATATGAGGGATTATGAACGTATGAATGTGTATCAGTTGATGCTCTCGAAGAACGAGAGCTATCACTTTGTTATTATTTATTTATTATTTATTGTTTATTTTTGTTTTTCTTCTGTCCGTTTAGAGACTTTAACTTATTTTGTATATACATGCACATGGGTGTAATTTTGTTCAGTTATTTGAGTTGTTTTGTTATTGGTTTAATATAATAATAAAAATATCTTTTTCAATAAAAAAATTTGCTAAAAATTGAAATGCTAATATGGATAGATTAGAGTCCCAAATAACTCTCATTAGAGACCCACTCGTGGTGGTTTACGTTGAAGGTCACCACACGGGTAATAGGGTGAGGTTGAGAGAGGATCCCCTTCATGGTAGGCTCTGGGGAATTGTGGGGAATTGAAACTCCGCTGGAGGCCTCCCTCTGCATCACAAACCAACCATCCAACCAACTGAGTGGGAGACTGTGTAACTGCTATACACAGAATCAGCCGCAGAAAAAGGGCAAGAGAAAATTTAATGACAAGGAAAAAGGTGTATTTGATACAAAAACGTTCTCTGCTCGAAATTGTATTTTATTATGAGACAAGTGTTTGGAAGCTGTCTTTGGATGAATACAATAAGGTGAGACAAATGAAATAACCAGAATGACTAATTGTGGTTGAATACCGATAACCATAAAATAAGTGCATGTTTTTGATTGGTCTGTGGAAAGCATGCTGACTGTTGCATAAATTTATAAATCAGATGAAATATATTGTTAGGATAGTCCGTCCCCATGGGAAAAGCCTTCTGAACACATGGTGGAAGAAACCCGAGGTATGAAGTGTCTGAGAATCGTCTGCTCGGTAACAGGAACCTGGGCGTTGAATGACTGAAAGTTCCTGTAACATGGAGCTGAGAAAACCATCAGATCACCCCTAAACGTATTGAATGTTGGAGCATATTTGAAATACTGAATGGCCTCATGATGGATTTTAATTGTGTGTGATTTGAAAAACGTACATCTCTATTCCATCCTCTTACGTGTTACACACTGGGGCACAGCCGTTTTCCTGAAACTGGGAATAAGTTGGAACAATACCTGGAACATTCCATAATTAGCATTCCCCAGAATATTCTATAACTATGTTGGGGGCATTAGAAAGGCAAGAGAGAAAGAGAGGGAAGTTGCTGCATGTAGTAGTGAGAGTGGTGGAGCATGAGCCTTGTTCGGGGGTCGGTGCTATAACAGATATACAGTGAGTGTGAGGGAGCAGAGAATACGGTGACCCTTATCCTGACAGAGTGGGGAAGGTTATTGATGCTTGTCCTGTATTGCGGGGCATTTCTTCAGACCCCAGATACTGCACTGAGCTGGGTGGTGCGAGCAGACCATGCTCGGTGGGTCTGGTAGTGTGGCCCCCTCTGGGAAGAGAATGGTCCTCTTTTGTACTTGCCCATCCACCAGGACCTCCATGTTGCTGTCGACAAACCGTGGTGTAATTTCCCCTTCGCTGCCATGCTTGGGGAAAATGTGCAGGGAAGCTCCAAACTGAGAAAGCACAACCGTGTGCCCATCGGCCTTTTAAAGATGGCACCAGTGTCAGTGATCACAGAATATCCAGGGGCATCCGGGCGATTGTGAGTACCTCCAGTCATGATGGGTGGCAGAATCCGGCTGGCATTGTATGAGAGGGACACTATGGAGTGGGGTGGCTAGTTAATGAGATGAGTTTGGTAAGATAGCACCAGGAAACTAGCTCGGCCTTGTGCAGACAATCCCTGTCACACTTAATGAAAATGTCACTGAGACAGGTTTTTGTTAGATTCAGCCCAGTAAGGCGAAGACTCTGCTGTCCTCATTCGCAGTTACAAAGCTGCAGAACAAATGCTCATCCAAAACTCTCCATCGCCTGAACTCACAGCATTATCCCTTTCACTCATAATTCTTCGAAATACTGACCAGTGTTGCATGATACTATCGAAATGTCTTCATTCTGAAACCTGTGAACATATCCTTCCATGACATTTTATCTCAGTCTCCCCCCCCTCCGCATCCTATCTCCACCCCAAAACACACTCATTTACAGTCATATTGCACGAGACTGCCAGTATGACTGGTCATTTGGCCTAGCTGGTCCATGGCAACCAAAATGTACATCCAGACTCACCCCTTGTCACTGCCCTTGTTCTGTATCCCTCTAATCCTTTCCTTTCTGTGTATTTGTCCAAATGCCTTTTCAATGTTGTTATTGTACCCACCTCAATCACTTCCACTGACAGCTCAGTCCATATGAGTACCACACTCTATGTAAAAAGCTTGCCCCTCAGTTTCCTTTTTATATTTTGTATCATTTCCAAACATTAATGGGTGTCGTCTAGTCATCAATTCACCCACTTGAGAAAAAAGTTTGAAGTATTCACCCCATGCACGCCTCTCATGATTTTATAAGAGCTACACTTCTATAAGAACCCCCTCGGTTTCCTAAGCTGTAAAGAAATAAGTTCTAACCTGTCCAACCTCTGCCTATAAGTTAGAGCTTTTAAGCCCAGGAAACATCTTTGGAAATTTGTTCTGCATACTTTCTAGTTCAATAATATCCTTTCTAGAGCAAGATGAACCCAATACTCCAACTGCAGCCTTACCAACATCCTGTACAATTGCAGCATAACGTCCCAACTTCTATACTCAATGCTTTGATGAAGGCCAATGTGCCAATAACCTTCTTCACTGTCCTGTGTATCTGTGACTCAAATTTCAGTCAGCCGTGCACCTGATCTCCAACGACCTTTTGTTCCACTACACTCCTTAAGGCACTATCATTCGTCATTAAACTCCTACCTGGATTTGACTTTCCAAAATGCAAGACGTCACACTTATCTAAATTAAACTCCATTTGCTATTTCTCAGCCCACTTCCCCAGCTGATCAAGGTACTGCTGCAATTTCTGATAACGTTCCTCACTGTAAATGATATCTCCTAATTTAGTGTAATCTGCAAACCTATTAATGTTGCATTGTGCACTCTGGTCCAAATCATTGGTATAGATAACAAACAGCAATGGGCCCAGGACCGACCACTAAGGCACTCCACTAGTTACAGGCCTCCAGTCTGACAAGCATACTTCCATTTGTTTCAGAACGTTAAGCCAATTGTGTCGCCAATTTGCCAGTTTACATTGGAGTCCATGCGATCTAACCTTCTAGAGCGGCCTACCATGTGAAACCTTATCAAAGGCCTTACTGAAATCCATGTCGATTTTGTCCACCATCTTTCCTCGTCAACCTTCCAGGTCACTTCCTCACAAATCTTTATCAAAATTTGTCAGGCATGATCTGCCACGCACAAAGCTATGCTGACTGCTCCAAGTCAAACTCTGTCTTCCCAAATACATCCATATCTTATATCTCCGAACCTTCTCAAGTGGTTTCAAGAAACAGATGTGAAGCTTACTGGTCTATATTTCCCAGGCTTTTCTTTGCAGCCCTTCTGAATAAGGGCACTACATTTGCTACTGCCCAGTCTTCCGAGACCTTGCCCCTGAACTACCATCTCTCGCCTTGTGCAGTGCTCTTTGATATATCTAGTCAGGACCAAGAGATTTATCAGACTTTTTGCATTCTAATATGTCCATCAGCACCTCTAATGTGATATTGACTGTACCAAGATATCACAACTAACCTCCCAAATGTCACAGGTCTTCATGTCTTTCTTCATGATAAACACAGAGGGGAAATTGAGGACCTCACCCATTTCTTGAGGTTTTACACATGCATGTCCATTTTGGATTGTAAGGCGTCCTATCTCTCTCTAGTTGTTCTTTTTATTTACTATACTGAATTTGGATTCATCTTAATCTGCTCAGCCAAGGCTATCTCATACCCCATTTTAGCCCTGTTGATTTCCTTCTTTAGTAAACTCCTGTATCCCCTGTGTACCTCCAGAGATTCCCTTGGTCCCAGCTGCGTGTACGTAAGTGACGCCTCCTTTCTTTCTGGTCAGAGCCTCAATATCTCTTGTCATCCAGGGTTCTCTCTTCCAGCCTCACTTTCCCTTCACCCTCACAGGAACATGCAGACCTTGAAATCGAGCTATCTCACTTTTGAAGCCCTCCCACTTGCCCTGGATCCTTTTATCTGGAAACACACTACTCCAATCAAGCCCTGAAATCCCCTGTCTAATTTCAACAAAATTCGCCTTGCCCTAATTTAGAACTTGAATCTGTGGGTCAATTCTTTTCCCTACCATACCTATTTTAACATTAATACATCTCTGGTCACTTTTCCCAAAATGCTCCCCCACTTTACCTCCGTCACCTATCCTGCCCTGTTTCCCAAGAGTAGGTCGAGTTTTTCCCTTCCCGAGTAGGACCCTGTACATGCTGCTTGTGGAAGCTTTCCTGAACACACTTAACAAATTACGTTCCACCTAAGTTCTTAACCCTCTGGAAGTCCCAGTCTATGTTAGGATAATTAAAATCACCTATTATGACAACCCTATTGCTCCTGCAAGTCTCGCCAGTCTTCCTGCATATTTGTTCCTCTAATTCCCATTGATTATTTGAAGGCTTATAGTGCAACCACTATAACGTTACCAACCCCTCTTATTGTTTGCATAATTTACAAAATCTCATTGGATATTACCTCAGTTATTTCATCTTTAAATACTAGAGTGATACGTGCCTTAATCAGAACTATTGGTATTTAAATTGTTTCAATTTACATCTCTTCCTCGCAGTGACTTTCACATTCGCAGCATCCCTTGTCAAGGCACAGTGGAGATATGGAGCTGCAAATGGATGGGAGCTGCACATCCTGTCAGTTCCAACATTGGTTGCAAGTTTCCCCACACTGAGCTGCGATCTAACACAGTGTTACCGAACAATGCAACAGTCTGGGTTTATATATGAATGAACCAGTGCGGACTGCACAGCCCCCCCCCCCCCCCCCCCCCACTCTGGACATTTAGCCCAGGATTATAGATCCAGCATTGGTGTGGGCTGCACAGAGTTTCACTCTGCACAGAGCTGGGTTGCATTCAGCAGACACGAGCCGGATCTACACAGTGCTCCATCCTGAATATGTGAGTTGGATTGCGAATGTGAGAGAACTAAATATCTGGCTATGCCTTTATTTTTGTTTTAATTATTGTGATTGAACTCTTCAAATCCTGACTCATCCAGTTAGACCCGACCCTCTTGATGAGTCATGGTAACTGTTGTTACAGTATCTGTATCGGCAACATGACCAACAATGGAGCAGAGGCTGCAGAGAGGACAGTCTCCGTAAAATGGGATGAGGGAATCACAATCAGATCAGCCGTGGTCTTAGTGAATGGTGGGGTAGGATTGAATGGACCACTGATGCAACTTATCATATATTTCTGTTTATTCCAAGCAAACTCCCCTTCTCTCCCAGTGCCTCATCCTGGTGGGGAGTGAGTCACCTCCTCCTGTTCCTGCGTAACAGGATCCTCGGGCCTCACTAGCTTCCAGATTTCCCTGTGCCCCAGTTTTGAGCAGTTGAGTGACTGGCTCCTGTTCCTGTGTCCCAGCCTCGAACAGTTGAATGACTGTCTCCAGTCCCTGTGCCCCAGTTTCAAGCAGTTGAATGACTCCCTCCTGATCCCAAGTTTGTGAAAGTAGATGTCCTCCTCCTGCTCCAGAGTAACAGGCTCCAATCGCTCTGTGCTCACCTGCTGCTCCTGTGGAATGGAGGTGAGGGACTGAATGGCCTCTTCACATTCTTTACAGCTTTTCTTGACTAAAGGCGTTTCCCCGTTTCTGTAAAACATCATCAAATTCTGAATGATGTATTTTTGTATTTGACTCTCAGTAATTGAGCAAACAAGCCGACTGGCAGAATTCAGATGCTGAATAGCCTCCTCCTGTTCCCGTGTTATACACTGAAGAGTCAATAGACTCTCAGAGATGTACAGCACGGAAAAAGATCGTTCGGTCTGGACATCCATACCGCCAAATAACCTAAATTAATCTCGTCCCCCTTGCTAGCCATTGGCCCATCTCCCTCTTAAACCCTTCCCATGCATGTATCCATCCAAATGCCTTTTAAATGGTGTAACTGTACCTGCCTCCACCACCTCTTTTGTCTGTTCAATCCATACAGACAGCAGTCTCTGTGTGAAAATGTTGTCCCTCATGTCCCTTTTTAAATCATTCTCCTCTCACCTTAAACTTTTGTCTTCTAATTTTGGACTCGTCTATCCTGGGAAGACATTGACTGTTTACCTTATCTATTCCCCTCATGATTTTATAAACCCCTTTAAGAATCCCACCCCCCCAGCCTCAACACTTGAAAATAGCCCCAGCCTATTCAAACTCTCCCTGTAGCTGTAACCCTCCAACACCTGCAACATTCTTTTAAATCTCTTCTGCACCCTTTCAAGTTTGACAACATATTTCCGACAGTAGAGAGACCAGAATTAAAGGCAATATTACAAAAGTGGCCAAACCAATGTCCTGTACAGATTTAACATGTCATGCAAATGCTTCGACTCAAAGCACGCACCAATACAGAGAAGATCACCAAGTGCCTTCTTCACTGCGCTGTCTACCTGTGACAGTACTTTCAAGGAACGGAGAACCTGCACCACTAGTCTAGCTTTGCTGCCTCACAGGGCAGTGACCTGGATTTAGTTCCATCCTTGAATGACTCACTGTGTGGAGTTTGTACATTCTCCCCGTGTCTGCTTGAGTTTCCTGCGGGTGCTATGTTTTACTCCAACTGTAAAAAGATATACAGATAAGGGTAGATTGGCCAAGCTAAATTGCGCACCGTACCCAGGGATGTGTAGGGTAGGTGGATTAGCCATGGGAAATGCAGGCTCAGAGGGGTAGGGCAGGTGTTTGTCCAGTGGGATACTGTTTAGAGTTTCGGTGTGGCCTCAATGGGCTGAAAAGCCTGTTTCCTCACTGTAGGGATTCGATAATTTCAATGGAGTTCTCCTTCACTGGCAGATTTCGATAGGGCACTACCTGTAAGTCTTACCTTGATTTGTCTGCCAAAATGCAACACCTCACTTGTAACTAAAATATACTCTATCTGCCACTCCTCGGTTCACCTAAAAAGGTCCCATTATAGTCTGAGAGATCATTCTTCACTGTCGTCTCCCGCACCAAATTTGGAATTATCTACAAATATACTGACCATACTTCATATACTCAAATGTAAATGATTTGTATAAGTGACAAAATGCAGTGGACCCACTATTGATCTTTGTGGCACACTACTGGTCACAGGTCTCCAAGTTTAATGAACAAATGTCCACTATCACGCCCTGTTTCCAATATTCAAGAAAATTTTGGATCTAACAGGCGAGCTCTCCCTGGATTCCAGGCAGTCTAACCTTGCTAACCAGTCTATCATGTAGAACATTTTGGTAATCTTATTGAATTCCATAAAGACAACATCTACTGGCTTGTCTTCATCAATCATCTTCATCACTTCCTCAAAAGATTACACCGAGTCAGTAAGACGTGATCTCCAATGTACAAAGCCCTCTTAGTCCTTGTCTTTTCAAATGCATTTACATCCTTTCCAACAAAGTCCCCTCCATCAATTTAGTCACCACTGACGTCAGGCTCACTAATCTATGGTTACCTGTTTTGTTTTCCTTACTTTTTAAATAATGACACTGTGTTTGCTGCCCTCCAGTCTTTTGACACCTCACCTGTGGAAATCAATGATACAAATGTATCAGCAAAATGCTGACCAATTTCTTTCCGAGCTTCTCACAAACATTTGGGATACAACAGATCTGGTCCCAGGGATTAGTTCACCTTTATGTGTTTTAAAATGTCAAACCCCTCCTTGTAATATAGACACCTTTCAATGTATCACTGTATATTTATTCATTCTCTCGCTCTTGTAACCTCCTCCTCATTAAATACTGAGGAGAAATTTTTGTTTCATATCCCTCCAATCTCGGGTGGTACCACACATAGGTAGACTTACTGATCTTTAAGGGGCCCTGTTCTCTCCCTAGTTAATCTTTTACCATTAAAGGATTTCTAGAATTTCTTCAAATGCCTCGTTAACCCTATTTCTAAAGCCATCTCATGTCCACATTTTTCTGGCCCGAATTCCCCGTTGACTATACACTTATTGCCCTTATACTCCTCTCAGGATTCACTTAATCTCAGCTCTGTTTACCGGACATATGCCTCCTTCCTTACCTTGACCAGAGCATCAATATATCTAACCATCCAGCACTCCCTGCACCCACCAGCCTTTCCCATCTCACTCTCTGAAACCACGGTTTGATGGCTTTGCATTTACCTACCATCCCTTTACCTGTGAATAGGGTACCCCAATCAACCTTTCACAGGGCTCGCCTAACATTTTCAAAATTGGCCTTGTTCAAAGTTAGAACTTTAATGTTGACATCAGATATTTCCTATTCCACAACTAATTTAAAACAAATATTTATGCGTAACATGAAAGTTAAATCGACACTTCCTGCCCCTCTATAATGGGCTCGAAAGTCTGACTAGGCTCCTCCTGTCCCTCTGTAATAGACTCAAGAGGCTTAATGGCCTCCTCCAGTTCCTCTAAACACACTTGAGGGGCTGCACGGCCTCCTCCTGTCCTTGTGTAACAGATCTGAGACACAGTAATCCGTGGATTACTAGCAGCCATGAAACTATATCTGATGGAGGTCCATCCTTTCTCAGATACAGAAACACAGACAACACAATGTACTGCAGGTGCCCTCTCAGTTACACTTTACGCAGTTGCAGCAACACATCTCTTTGTTCTGAATGATTCTGTTGACAAAATGTGCCAATGTTCAGCTTTCCCCCTTTTCAAGTAGCAACAGGCTAATATGGGCTGAATGGTCTTCTCTTCTCCCTCTGTAAGAGGCCCATTGGGAGAGAATTTCTTCGGCCTGTTCCTGAGCAGCAGTCTCAATGCTCTATCTGAAGGTTATGAAAGGATTTGATAACAGGGCATTAAAACCAGGAGTGGCCGCACCTGGTCAATAAGCACCGTACTTTGTGTTCAGGTTTCTTGAAACTTGCCCACCCTCCCCTTTTTTATGCAGTCGATCTGTTATTTTATAACTGCCTCCTTTCATAAACAGAATGGAACATAGATAGACCCCTGCAGTGTTCTTTTAATACTCTCATATACAAGGAAAAAAAGATATAAAATATTGAAAGATTTATGGTCCATCCCTCAGCAACCCTCATCCATTCCATCCAAAACCAGAAGATGAAAAGTGATTTATTGAACTGGTTAACTGAGCCTATTTGTTCAGTGACTGCGATTAATGCCAATCTCCATGGATTCTAATTATCCCAGTGGAGGGTTTCCATCTTTTAATGATAAATGGGCTCCGTTCAATGTGTCATCCCATAACATGAGAGGAGCATCACCGACAGCACTGACAGGGATCAGCAGATCCAGAGAGAAGGGGAGGAGAGATCAGAATCTGAGAACATGGGACTGGAATGTTTCAACAATCGATCAGAATCTGAGAACATTAGACTGGAATATTCCAACAATAGACAGGAACTTAGCCGATTATGTTTGGTATCTTTCTGCATTTGATTGGATGTCATTATCAATGCGGATCTGTTACGCTCTTCTCATTATTCAATATTTTTATTATCCCTTCCTGGCTATCGTTGGTGTTCCTGGTGAGTGTAACTATCCAGATTTTGTTTTCTATAAACCAGTAATGACTGTATTATTGTTATTTCATATCGTCTACACTTCCTGCCACTATTATTGTTCCAATCCAATCCAATCCAATCTCTCAATCTAGATATTCACTCTACAGACCACTGCTAACTGCATCAATGAAGGTGTTCAATTACTGTCTCGCTCTCTGCTCTGGCAGTGTTACTCACGGATCTCTATGTTGAACTATTCAGTTTCAGGGGAGAATCATAATGCATTGTATCATTGACTTTGCTGTTAAGAGCATGGAGGTCACTGTTTACTGCTCTGGTTACAAACTCCACTTCCTTCCACTGTTTCCATCCCATCCCTGGCCAATATCTGCAGCTGAAGCAGACAAGTCACAACTGTGGGAGACCCCTTTGACAATGAGCTGATTCTTGACACCATTCCCTGACATTTCTAACTTGAAATACTCACCACTCCAGAATATATCTCACTGGTTTATTCCATCTGCTGTTTGAACCTTGAGCTATGAAGTACAGGCTTAATGAAGCCAATAATCTGCTGCTGACGGTCCCAGCTTCAAACCTGCTGAAGCCAATCTGATTCGAACTCACACCAAACTCCCATCCATCTGTCATTCATGTGCATGCGGATGTATATTGCTATTGTGTCTGGCAATGCCTTTGTTTTAACATTCTCAAACACTTTACCTCACTTGTCCATGAAACGTCCCTCGTTCTCTCTGTTGATAAACAAAAAGCCTGCCAGTTGTTCTTATTTAAAATTAAGACATAGGAGTGGAAGTAAGGCCATTCGGCCCATCGAGTCCACTCCGCCATTCAATCATGGCTGATGCGCATTTCAGCTCCACTTACCAGCATTCTCCCCGTAGACCTTAATTCCTCTAGACAACAAGAACCTATCAATCTCGGCCTTGAAGACATTTAGCGTCCCGGCTTCCACTGCACTCCATGGCAATGAATTCCACAGGCCCACCACTCTCTGGCTGAAGAAATGTCTCCGCATTTCTGTTCTGAAATGACCCCCTCTAATTCTAAGGCTGTGTCCACAGGTCCTAGTCTCCTCGCCTAACAGAAACAATTTCCTAGCATCCACCTTTTCCAAGCCATGTATTATTTTGTACGTCTCTATTAGATCTCCCCTTAATCTTCTAAACTCCAACGAATACAATCCCAGTATCCTCAGCCGTTCCTCATATGCTAGACCTGTCATTCCAGGGATCATCCATGTGAATCTCCGCTGGACACGTTCCAGTGCCAGTATGTCCTTCCTGAGGTGTGGGGACCAAAACTGGACACAGTACTCCAAATGGGGCCTAACCAGAGCTTTATAAAGTCTTAGTAGTACATCTCTGCTTTTATATTCCAACCCTCTTGAGATAAGAGACAACATTGCATTCGCTTTCTTAATCACAGACTCAACCTGCATGTTTACCTTTAGAGAATCCTCGACTAGCACTCCCAGATCCCTTTGTTCTTTGGCTTATTAATTTTCTCACCATTTAGAAAGTAGTCCATGCTTTTATTCTTTTTGCCAAAGTGCAAGACCTCGCACTTGCTCACGTTAAATTCCATCAGCCATTTCCTGGACCACTCTCCCAACCTGTCTAGATCCTTCTGTAGCCTCCCCACTTCCTCAGTACTACCTGCCTGTCCACCTAACTTCGTATCATCGGCAAACTTCGCTAGAATGCCCCTGGTTCCCTCATCCAAATCATTATAATTGTTTTCTCCATGTGCGTTCCTTCTCAAACAATGAGTGTCGCATTCAACCACGCCTATCACGCACACTCTCTCAGTCTCTGATGACCACACAGAGAGAACAAATCTTCCCATTATAGGCAGTAATCTGATGGGAGTATAGTTAGCATATGTTAGTAAAGTTTGCAATACTCGCCAGATAGTGCAGTTCACTGAGCAACACACTAGCATGGTGTGCACAGCTCTCCACGCTGGGCTGTCATCTTGTCCCAGTTTATGTTTGTTTGTGGTGTTCTGTGAAGCAGATTCAGAATTTGATGTAACAAACCATTCCAGCTGATCTGACAATGCCTGTATTCAATGTTCTCATTCTTGTCATTGTACTCACGAAGATCTCACTTCTGCAGTTAGTCCCACTGCCCTGTCTTTTCCCCCATATTTCCACAACATTTTTTCAGTTAATTAACTGTCTGTTTCTGTCTTTAATGTGAATCTCTCTGTCCCTCTGTATCTTTCCCTGGCCTTGGGTTTTGTCTCCCTAGTGTATCGAGTGCTGGCATTGTGTAGCTCAGAAATAATGAAATGGCGTGTGTCAGGCTGTTGTTCACTTCCCGGTGTGTCCCATGTGCTGGTTCATGGACAGGTGTGTTTCAGAAGTTATGAGACACATCCTTGTAACTTGGTGTGTACTGTGGCTGTCCCTCTCAGGTGATCTTGCAATCAGTAACACGAGGAAGAGAACTGAGTAAAGGACCAGGCATCTAAATTGCCTGACAATGCTGTCACTTTTTTAAATAAAAGGTTATTTTCTCCTTATTTTTAGTAAGAGGTCTTAAAGGCCAAACTTCCTAATGAAAACGGCTCAAGTAAATAATTTCCGGGGATTTTAGGGTTTTTAATAAATAGTAGCAACAATGGCCAGCTGGCATAGACCAGGCTTTCTAGGTTTCTTTTCATTGTAGCAATAATAATCACCAGGTGCTTGGGGTCCCAGAACGGGTGTAAGTTTTCGTAAATTATCCCTCGCTGCTATTCTCTCTGGAAGCTCATTTGATGCTCTTTCCTCCTGGATTGGAGAACTGTATGCAAGAATGCATGTTTGAATGTTCCTTTTTGCGAAGGGGTGTGTTTAGGTGATTGTAGTATATTGGAACAGTTCATTTGTAGAAGGTACTGTATCAATTCTTCCGTTATGGTTTCCAATAGTTAAGTTAGTCTAAATTCCTCTTCATTGTGTATGGATTTTGATTAGAGTGTTTAAATACATTGTGTTTTGCTTAATGGTGAGTGGTTTGACGATTACCATCACATCTGGAACACCCACTTCACATCTTCCTTTAAAATACGAAAAGGTTCGCATCCAAACTACCTCCTTAAACTAGTTTGAGGCAGTCTGGTTGGTCTATTGCAAACTGAGGACTCTTGTCTCGTTCTAAATCGATAACACCAAAGTGGGTTTAGAATTACAATCCCTACAGTGTGCAAACAGGCCATTCGACCCGACGTTCCACACCGACCCTCCGAGGAGTAACCTACCCAGACTCATTCCTCTACCCTATTATTACACATTTACCCCGACCAAGGCACCTAACCCACACATCCCTGAAAACTATGAACAATTTAGCATGGCCAATTCACCTGACATACACACTTTTGGATTGTGGGAGGAAACTAGAGAATCCAGAATAAGCTCATGCAAACACTGGGGAGTATGCACTGGGAGGCTAATGGGTTCAAAGGTCCTGTATGGTAGTTGTTAGTGTCTTTGGTTCCGGATGTTGAATTCGGATGGTTTAAACAGTGTGTTGAGTATAAAGACAATTTTCGTCACTAAGAGTTCTCTGGGTGTGGAAGAAGTAAAGTTAGGGGTTTTACAAAAGGTAATGAAGGGAAGCTGTAGGAATTGGCAGACAAGCTGGAGTTGGGGTTGTGTTTGTCTGTGCGAAAATGAGAGATAATTACAGCTAGAGCTCGGCAATTACATTTGGTGGAAACGCCATCAGAGTCTTTGGAAATGGCTAGAATCCAATTTCAAATGAGGCTCCTTGAACATGAAAAGGAATTGAAACAGTTTGAATTATGATAAAAGTAGAAATAAAAGAAAAGGAAATGAAGACGAAAGAGAGAAAAAGAGAGAAGAAAAGCAGAGAGTTTCAACTTCAAAAGTTAGTAATTCGAGAGGAAAGTTGACATAGAAGGTGGAGATGAAGGCATACAGTCGGCTGGATAAGGAGGATAGTGAGGATGAGCAACCCTATATAGCCAAAGGTCTGATGGGGATCTGTTTAAATACATCCAGGTATTATCTAAATTTGATGAGAATGATGGAGGGAGCCTTTTTAATATCATTTCAGAAAATGGCTAAACAAATGCAGTTGCCAGAGAACATGTGGATATAGTTGATTCAAACAAAGCTGATAGGCATTTGCATCCCTATCAGAGGAGGTATCTGCTGAGTATGAGGAGGTAAAGAAAGCCATTTGAAGTGCATATGAGCTTGTGCAAGAAACTGACAGACAGTGTTTCAGGAATCTAAAATAGCATGCCTGGTTAAACGCACGTTGTGTTTGAAAGGATCAAATAAATTTTGAAAGTTGGGGAAGGGTATTAAAACAGAGCAAACCTATGACCCTTAGAGAGATTCTTATTTTCGAGAAGTTCAACAATTTACTTCCTGCAGTCATGAGAACTCATGTGGAAGAGCAGAGAGTAACAATGGGAAGGTTAGAAGCTAAAATGGCTGATGATGATGATTGAGTTCAGAAAGCAAAGTTTGGTTTCTGTGAGAGATTGAGAAGAATGTATGAGATTTTCTTAGAACATTAGTGGGCGGCACGGTGGCACAGTGGTTAGCACTGCTGCCTCACAGCGCCTGAGACCCGGGTTCAATTCCCGCCTCAGGCGACTGACTGTGTGGAGTTTGCACGTTCTCCCCGTGTCTGCGTGGGTTTCCTCCCACAGTCCAAAGATGTGCAGGCCAGGTGAATTGGCCATGCTAAATTGCCCATAGTGTTAGGTAAGGGGTAAATGTAGATGTAGGGGTATGGGTGGGTTACGCTTCGGCGGGGCGGTGTGGACTTGTTGGGCCGAAGGGCCTGTTTCCACACTGTAAGTAATCTAATCTAATCTAATCCCTGTGAGAGTAAGGTTTACTGGCATAGGCCAGGAGTAGCAGGTTAAGAGGCAAAGAAGGAGGTAATTCTTTTATGCTGAGACATGAGGAGCTATGTCATTCAGAAGGACTATGGGAGAGATGAGAAGTGCTCCATTATGTAACGTGTGGTTGGAGTGTCCAGTGGAAACACCAACAGATTGATTCCCCAATGGGGAAGGAGGCCTTGAGCTTGGTGTTGGTGTTACAACATTTCAGCATTTAAATTGCAAATCGTTTTCACTGATCGTGACCCCTTAAAGTTTTTGGAGATGTTTTGGGAGAAAAATACCAGTCTGTGTCGACTGAGCTTATTATTTCCGCCATTCAATATGAGATTATACATGTGACAGGGTTAGAAAATCTAAGTTTTGACACATTGTGGAAACTTGAGTGAAGAAAGACAAAGGCATTCTGTGGCAGGAGTAAAATGACTGAAATCGAATCTCGTGAACATTTGTATGCTCAGAGTCAATGTAATATATATGCATTGCAGTCAATAGACAATAGGTACAGGAGTAGGCCATTCTGCCCTTCGAGCCTGCACCACTATTCAATATGATCATGGCTGATCATTCCTAATCAATATCCTCTTCCTGCCTTATTTCCATAACCCTTGATTCCACTATCTTTGAGAGCTCTATCCATCTCTTTCTTAAATGAATCCAGAGGCTGGGCCTCCACTGCCCTCTGGGGCACAGCATTCCACACAGCCACCACTCTCTGGGTGAAGAAGTTTCTCCCCATCTCTGTCCGAAATGGTCTACCCCGTATTATTAAGCTGTGACCTCTGGTTCGGCACTCACCTATCAGCAGAAACATGTTTCCTGCTGCCAGAGTGTCCAATCCTTTCATAATCGTATTTGTCTCAATCAAATCCCCTCTTAGTCTTCTAAACTCAAGGGTATACAAGCCCAGTCACTTCAGTTTTTCAGTGTAAGGTAATCCCGCCATTCCTGCCAGTCTACTCATAGAGGAAGATTAGGAGGTCTAAAATGAATCCCTTTTTGTATATTGATGGATCATTTTATTAAAGGTGGAGTTGTGAGTATACTATCACTATAAAAAGGTTATTTTATCTTGGGATTTTTTTTTTGAAGAGAGGTTATAAAGACAGAGGTGCAGAACTGCTGTCTGAAAACAGTTTAAGTAAATAATTGAGAAAGCCTTTAGGTTTTATTAAAACATTGGTAACAATGGAAGGGCAGCGGCCAGCTCTCCCAGACCAGGTTTTCTTGGTTTGTTTTTAGCTGCAGCTTTCAGAAGCTGTTGGGGATCCCGGAAAGGGTTGGAAGTTTCAATACATGATCCCCAGCTGCTTTTCTCTCTGAGATCTCTGTTGATGTTGATATCTCTTCGATCGGAAAACTGCATGTAAGGATCTGTATTTGAATATATCTTTGTGCCAAGCGGTGTATACCAAGAAGGGACGGTATCTATTGTTTGTGTAAGTGTTCAAACATATAAGCTATTTCAAAATGTTCTTTTCTTTAAGTGTATTTTAACTAAAGCATTTCAATAGATTATATTTTGCTTAATGTCGAGTAGTTTGACCAGTCACAACATATCTGGAACGCAAACTTCACATCTATTTTTAAAATAAGGAAAGGTCTAAGCGACCTTCTTAAAATATTTTGCAGGGATCTGGTCTGGTCCACAACACTTATAGATGAGGAGTTTCTGACTGACTCTTATTGAAAATGTAGTGGAGGGGTTGGGGATGGTTTGCTGGTGTTTGTGCTGTGAGCTGCCTGAGACATTCAGGGAGACATGAGGATTTGCTGACCCATCTTTGGGTGGAGCCTGGGGACTGTAGTTACAGCATCTGGGTCAGTAACATGAGCAACAAATGGAGTAAAGGTTACAGAGTGGGGAAACTCTGAAAACACAGAGTTAGTGTATGTGTGGAAAGGGATCTTTTGGAACCACCCGGATTTTCCAGGAACAGCTTCCCAAGCTCCACTTAACTCAGGAGCAGAGTGTGAGGGGACACTGATTAAACAAGGAGCTGGTCACAGAGCAGTGTCACCTCCTTTAACGCGTCCTGCAGCTTCCCCCCCGGGGAAAGGACGGTGCTGCCAGTGGCTGTTCGGGTCACAGTTTCATTCAGCTTCTATGTTCTGGAACTTTCCAAACAGGACTGGGTGACATAGCAGTCATAGCCCAGTATGTTGCCATCAATGTAACCATTCGATGACAGAGGATATATATGGTGGATGAGGTAAATACTTCGTTTCCCCCACAGCAGGGAGCTGCCGCGTGTATCCAGTATAATGGGATTCCCGATGGTGTACATGGCATCTGCAGAGTACCCATGTCAATGGGGAGAGGTAGAGGAACTGAAGGAGCTCTCTCTCTGTTAATGTTACCGTGTGTCCATGCACAGTACACTATGTTGGTGAATACCTCTGTCCTGACAGCAGCCACAGTTCCTTCATTCACAAGCAGACAGCAATCCCATCGTCTTCGGGTCTCCATGTAGAAAGGAATGAATGTATCTTGGATAAAGGCCATCCCCTTAATACATGCTTGAAAACAGTATCCCCATCACCAACCAAACACTTCAAAACATTCCATGTGTACGGAGAGCAATGGGGTCACTTGGAGTGTCTGGGAGCAGACGATCAAGATGGAGAAAAAACTCCCATGTCTGAACGGGTCTGAGAGAACCCCCCAGGACACAGTATCATTAATCCCAGTAATCCCTCTCCATTTCAGTAACATACTGCCTTCCATTATTACTGTAAATGAAATTACAGGTTATATCATGTTATTTTGCACCTGCCAAATTATTATCCATTGCCTTTACCTCTCTTGATAATTTAATCTCTTGCTTATCACAGCAACATGACCAAACTCAGTATCTCTATATCTGTTCAATCCTCCTGATCATTGATATAGGTTGTAAATTGTTGAGGACCCAGCACGGGTCACTGTGTGACTCCACTGGTGACGTTCTGTCAAACTGATTTAGACTGATTTATCCGGAGTACCTGCTTCCTGTTTGATACACAGTCCTCTCCCATTACTGTGTAACACAGTGGAAAAGCTGAATATGAATGAGGAGAATCAGTCAGGAATCAACCTCTCGAATCTGCTCCGCCATGGAATACAATCATGGCTGATGTCATCGCGACCTCTGTTCCACATCCCTGCTATCTCTCGATCGTTAAACTCTGGTCTCTTGTTGGAAATTGCGGCTGATGAAAAAAAATCCACTCCACATCTGCACTTTCAATTATATTTCGCATTTTACAGACCTCAATGAGCTCTCCTATCGTTCTTAAAAAATCGAGAGTATAGGCCTGAACTGCTCAATTTCTCTTCATAAGACAATCACTTCAAATGTGGAATCATTCTAATGAAGCTCTTCTGAATTGCGTCCAATGGAAACACCTCATTCTGCAGGACACCCAAACTGTACTCCAGTTGCAGCCTCACTAATGCCTTGCATAGCTAGAAACACTCCCTACCTTTCTACTCTATCCTTTTACAAATAAACGATGAAGTTATACTTGCATTTCTCAGTATTTGAAGTACCCGCAAGCAAGTTTTCTGTGATATGCAAGCAGGCACCCAGATCCCTCTGCACTTAAGCACTTTGAAGTTTCTCTCCATTTAGATAATAATTTGCCTTTTTATTAGACTGGCCAACTTGAATAACCCCATATTTATCCACTTTAGTTTTCATTGCCAAATGTTTGCCCATTCATCCAATCTATACATATAGTTTTTAAATCTCTTGCATCATCATTCCGAAGTAATTTCCCGCCAATGTTAGTGTCATCTGAAAATGTAGCTATAGTATTTTCTATCCCGTCAACCGAGTAATAATGTCGATCCCAAATGGTTGAGGCATGAGAACCGAAATCTATGGCACCCAACAAATTGCATTTTTCAATATAAAATGATACATTTAATTCATCTGACTGCATTTTGTTGGTTAACCAATCCTCCATCCAAGCCAATAAATTACTCCTAAACTGATGCTGTGTGATCTTACCACTCACTCTTTGGAGAAGCGACATATCCGATGCCTTCACAAAGACCAGATATATTCCATCTCCAGGATTCCCACTATCCACCTTGTTTGTCACAACTTTAATAATTCAAGAAAACACTTCAATCATAGTTTATCTTTTGTAAAACCATGTTGAGTCCGATGGATTGTGGTTGACGTTTGCAAATGTCCTCAACAATGGATTCTAATAATTTGCCTTAAATTACAATACTTTATTGTTACATTTTACTCCCTAATGTATACAGCTATTGTAAGTTCTTCCCTTTCTAAAACCTTTACGTTTTCTTTGAATTCCTGTTTGATGGGCAAAAGGGTTTTAAGAGATGTGCTCCAATTGCTGCATAAGCGGTATGTGTGGCTGACTGGACTCATCATCCTGCTGGTGTACAAAATCAATGGGATGAAGTCTTTCTGGGGTTCCCATGTTGTCATCTCCAAGGCCAGAATGACCACCTCCTGTTGATGCGTTAGAGGGGTAGGGGATTATGGAATCTTCCCGTTGCTGTGTAACATTTTGAGGGGCTGATGGGTCTTCTCATATTTCTCCATAATCGGTGGAGATACTAAAAGGTCTCCTCATGTATCCCAGAGATGGAACGAAGGGAGCAATTGTTCTTCACTTGTTCCCATACAACAGACACGTGTCTGAATTACCTCCTCCTTTCTCATGAAAGAAATCTCAGATAGTTTTTATCCTAACACATTTCCCTTGCAACAGATTCGGTGGGTCTGAATGGCCTCCTGTTATCCCAGTGTAACAATCTCCAGTCATTGTGTGACCTCTTCCAGTTCCTTTGTTACGGACTTGAGGAGGCTGAATGGACTGATCCTGTTGCTGTGTAACAGGCTACTGGTGCAGCATGGCCTACTCTGGGTCCAGTGTTATAGATTCAAGGGGCTGATTAGCCTCCTCCTATAAATATACATCAGGCTCGAGGGGCTGAACAGCCTCGTCCTATTCTGGTGTAACAGGCTCGAAGGCCTGAATATCCTCCTGTTGTTCCTGTGTAACAGGCTGGAGAACGGAATGGATTCCCCCACGATCTGTGTAATTCTCTTCAGTTGTTGGCTCCTTACTGTCATCAATGTTGAAATAAGATCATCCTTTATTTTTGTAAACTCCAATGGATACTGGATGAACCTGATCATCCTTTCGTTATAAGCTAGCACCTTCATTGCAGGAATCAGCTGAGGGAACCATCTCTGAGCTGCTTCCAACATAACAACATCCTTTCTTCATTGAAGAGGTTAAATCTGTACACACTACTCCAGATGTGATCTCACTAAGATCCTGTACAGCAGCAGTAATGCTTTACCAGCCTGCTGTAAGGTTCCCACCCAGGTTAGAGCAGTCTCAGCTCTCTGGGGGAAATACAGAGCATTGTTGGAAGATCATTGTCCTTCTCTACTCCATCAGCATAACGGGAGATCTGGAGAAAATGTCACAATGATGCTTAAGAAGATCATAAATGATGTGGCGAGATGATGTCGACCATTAATCTCCCCAAATCCCACATCGCTCAGATTCTCCAGAATCTAGTAAGGTGGAGTGCAAAAACAGCAAGGAGAAGGAAACATTGATGGGAGTTATATATCAAAGTGAAAGCTGCAAAACAAATGCTGGACATGTTATAAAACAGGAAATGAGATATACACATTTGTGGGTACTGCAGTAATAACGTACTGTTTACATTATATCGAAACTGTGTTAACCCAACTGAATGCTAATGCTGGGAAAAATGGATTTCATGAGCATGTGTTAGATGATGGCATTAACATTTTGTCGAGCACGGAGCTAGAGATCAGGTTATTTAGGAATTGATGTTGAATGATCAAAAGAACGAATTGAAAACTTTGCTGTAAAGGACCTTTTGGGAACAGTGACCACAATGCATTGGTTTTCTTTTATGCTGTTTGAGTACACGGTAGTTTTTGTTTTATTTGAAGTAACTGTTATAAATCTGAATCGTCCAAGCCCTGAAGGTGTGAGGAGAAAGTGGGGACTGCAGATGGTGGAGATCAGAGTCGAGGAGTGTGGTGCTGGAAGATCAGAGTCGAAAAGTGTGGTGCTGGAAAAGCACAGTCAGGCAGCTTACTAGTAGCAGGGGAATTGACGTTTTGGGCATAAGCCCTTCATCAGGAATGAGGCTTATGGATGAAGGGGGCTGAGAGATAAATGAGAAGGCTGTGTGGCAGGAGGGAGTTAGCTCAGAATGCGATAGGTAGATGAAGGTGGGGTTGAAAGTGATAGGTGATGAAGGGAGACAGAACGCCTCATCTACTACATACATTAAAGCCAGTGTGGTCTTCTCTACATTGGTAAGGCAGGTGGATCATTTCAGAGAACATATCTGGAACAGCCACATTGACCAACTCCACCGACTTGTGGCTGAACACTTTAACTCCCCTTTCCACTCTGCCAAGGATGTGAGAGTCCTGGGCCTCCTCCATCGCCAAACCCTAACCACCCGAAGCATGGATGAAGAAAGGTTCTTCTTCTACCTTGGGACCCTCCAACCACAGAGGATTAATGTAGGTTTCACCGGTTTCCCCATTTACCCTAACTCCACCTTTTCCCAGTCCAATCTTCCAACTCAGCATCCTCCCCCCTTTTGAACGTTCCTATGTGTTCATCTTCCTTCCGCTCAATCTGGTCCACCCGCCTCCCCAGCCTAACCCTTTCAGCCTCACCTTCCACTATCTAGTAGATCACAGGAATTAGCTTCGAAAAATGCCAAGTACCGTAGTAAGCCAGGGGATTCGGAGAAATATAGGACCCAGTAACGGATGACCAAGAAAAGAAAATCAAAAAGCGAAAAAGCATAAAAACATAAAGACTGCTAAAAAAAAAGTACATCAGTGTATGAAACAAAAATAAAAACAAGGTCAAATATGGAACAGTGGGTGTGCGGACAGAATAATTTATTGAAGACAACAGAGAAATCACAGGGAAAAGAAACAGTTTCTTTGTGTCTATCTTCAAGGCAGAATATCCAGAAATTCTCCCAGAAATACCAAGTGACAATGGGGCTTGTGTAAGTAAAGTCTAAGATTATTCTTATAAGTGTTGAGGTCATGTTTTAAAAGAAAGCTGGATTGAGTATTTATAAATCTGACAGATCAGATGTACTTGATACAAGAATTTCAGAGGAAGCAGCAATAGGCATATTGATAGCATCGCAGATTATCACGTTGTTTTCCAATACATTCCCGAAAGATATTTAGCCAATCTGGATAAGGCAAAGGTTACAAATATTATCCAACAGTTTAAGAAAGGATGAAGATGGAGAGTGGTGAACTACAGATTAGTAACTTGTCATCCGCGGTCGGGGGTCTGTTGGGCTCGATTATAAAGAACGTGTTACTGGATATATAGAAGGTAATGGGAAAACTAGGGAGGATGATAATGCATCGATGAAACGAAAACCATAAGTGGCAAACATTTTTTGGAATGGTTTGAAGATGATTCTTGTGGACGTAGGCAATGAGGAGCTAATGGATAACGTATAGTTGGATATTCAAGAGGATCATTTTTAAGAACTCTCCCACTAACATCATAAGAAAAGTGAAAGTGAAAGGAATTGGGAAGAATTGGGCGGCACAGTGGCACAGTGGTTAGCACTGCTACCTCACAGCGCCAGAGACACGGGTTCAACTCCCGCCTCAGGTGACTGACTGTGTGGAGTTTGCACATTCGTCCCCTGTCAGCATGGGTTTCCTCCGGGTGCTCCGGTTTCCTCCCACAGTCCAAAGATGAGCAGGTCAGGTGAATTGGCCATGCTAAATTGCCCGTAGTGTTCGGTAAGGGGTAAATGTAGGTGTATGGGTGGGTTGCGCTTCGGCGGGTCGGTGTGGACTTGTTGGGCCGAAGGGCCTGTTTCCACACTGTAATGCAATGTAATCTAAACACAAGCAAATAGGAAACGAAAAATTAGGTTTACATTCATGTGAATGTAATTGAAATATAGAAGATGCTATGCGCCAGCTGCACAGAGTGTTGCTGAGACTAAACTGAGAGTATTGTGTACCGTTTGGAGTCCCAATCTAAGATAGAATATACTACAGACGAACTGCAAAAGGTATTCTCCAGATTAATCCCTAAAATGGCAAGATTGTCTGATGGGGAAACTCAGCCTGTGATCTCGAGTTTCAAAAGATGAGAGGTGATTTTACTGAAACTTAGAAACATAGAGGGGAGAGAATAACTGAGGGACATGGAGAAGTGCAAGCAGGAGAGATGAGGGAGAATCCCATGATATTCCACACGGACAAGTAGAACAGAATAATCAGCAACAGTTCGTGTCCATTAGAAACCAAAGGGGCAACCAGTGTGTCAACCCGGAGAACATTGATAGATTGTTACATGTAAACATCACAGCTGTTTTACTTGGGAGAAGGAGGATGCAGGTACAGAATTCAGGAAGATGGACTGGAAAGCTCTTGGAAAGAGATTGATGTAAAATACGAGCGGCGGTTTGAGGCTTTGTCTGGTATAAAATTGGACCAATCTGCAGGTCTGGATACTGTTGGAGTCAAGGGAGGAAAGACGCTGACTGGAAATTTTAATTAGAATCTGACAATAGGGGAGGTGCCAGAGGACTGGAGAACAGCTATTATGATTGCACTTCACAGTAAGGGTGGTAGAGATAGACCAGGAAACTATAGACGAGCGAGTATTAAATCACTGTTCGGGAAACTACTGGAGATAATAGAGAAGGAAAAAATTGAACTCCAATCAGAATTGTAAGGCTTGATCAGGGATAATCATCATAACTTTATCAGAGTGAAGTCACACTAATGGAGTTGATTCAATTAGTTTGAGGAGGTCGCTTATTTAGTTTTGATGCAATGCCTTTGACAAAGTTCCGCATGGGAAACTGAAAAAAATAAAGTAAAATCTCAGAGTATCAAGGATAACTTGAAAAGTTACAGCAAAAATTGTTTTAGTGTCAGGAGGCAAAGGGTGGTGGGAGAAGGCTGTTTGTGTGACTGGAGACCAGTGTCCCCTGGTGTACCACAGGGATCACTGCTGTGTCCCTTATTGTTTGTAGCATTCATAAATGGTATAGATGTGAATCTGGAGGGTGAGTGGGTGGAGGGGTGGGAGATGTGATAAGCAAGTTTGTGTTTGAGACAAAGATTGGCCGGGTGGTTGGCAGTGAGGAGAAAGTTCTGATTTTACAGGAAAATACAAGTGGAATGATCATTTGGGCAGATCAATGGCAGATGGAATGTGATCCTGATAAATATGAGGTGATGTACTTTGGAAGGAGGAACCAGACATGGGGTGTACACAATGATTGGCAGCACACTAGGGAGCTCAGAGGGTGTTTCTCCACACATCCCTGAATGTGACTGAACAGGGTAATGGACTAGTTAAGAATTTAACCTTGGGTGGAACGTTTATTAATCAGGGAGTAGTTTATAAGTATTATACAGGGCTTGGTTTAGTCCATGATGGAGTACTGTATGTCGTTCTGGGAGCCTCATTATAAGGAAGGATGTGATTGTACTGGAGGGGGTTGCAGAGGAGATTCACCAGGATGTTCCCTGGAATGGAGCATATCAGCTATGGAGAGAGGCTGGATAGGTTCAGGTTGTTTACTTTTGACAGAGAGGCTGAAGGGGATGTGATTCAGAAGGATAAGTTAACAAGGGGCATCGACAGATTGGACAGACAGCAACTGTTCCTTTTAGACAGAGGATCAAGAACAAGGGAGCACACTTTTAAAGTGAAGGGTTTGAGGTTCAGAGAGGATTTAAAGATGACTTTTTCTTCACCCAGAGGGTGTTGGGGTCTGGAAAGTACTTTCTGAGAGGGGGGTTATCAAGGTTAACCTCTCAACTGTTAAAAGTACTTGGACAAGCACTTGGAAATGCCATAACATTCCAGGCTATCAGCCTTTTGTCGGAAACTGGGACTAATATAGATCGTGCTGTATTTCTGTTGGCACAGAGACGATGCTCCTGTGAGTATATGATGTGGAAGGTCAATGATTGAGCAGCTTTACACAAGAATTGATGGGTTTCTGAAGATAATGTTCACAAAGGTTATAAGAGTGAACTGTTATAGCTTGTCAGATTATGTCAATGTGAGAAGTATGAAAAAGAAGTGCAGGTTTTTTCCAGTTTGAAACCAGAGAATGGAGAATGGGAAACAGGGAAATGGCAAAACTATGAATCCACTACTTCAGTTCTGTCTTCACAGTACACAGACAATACCAGGAAAACCAAGTCTGGCGTGGAAAACGAAATAGTACATGGAACATAGAACATAGTAAGTAAATCGTTTGGGAGAAATGATTGGGACTGAAAATAATGGTCATAGACAACACTAACACGGGTTTATGAAATGGGAATTATGTTTGAGAAACAGACTGGGAGACAAATGAAAGAGAAGCAATGGATGTAAAACATGTGGATTTTCAGAAAGATTTTGGTAAAGCTCCAAGCCTAGTTTGCAAAATCAAATCTTCGTGGATTGGGGTGAATATATGGCCATCCTTCTAGAATGGGACAGCTGGCAGGAGACAGTGAATAGAAATAAACAGACTTGTGAAGCAACAGCCTGACATTGTATTTAAGGTCTGATTCTGTGAGTTTGACTATATCCCTGACACCCCATCACCTTCCCCAGATATCTCCTCTCTCACCAGCAGGACAGACAAAGCAGAAGTGGTGGCACCGTGGGATGCAGTTTGAAGGGAATTGTTCTGGGAGTCCTCAACAGTGACTCTGTATCCCATGAAATCTCATGGCGTTAGTTTACACATGGGAAAAGAAACCTCCTGCTGATTACCATGTACCAGCCTCTTCCAACTGATGAGTCAGTACTCCCCCAAGCTGAACAACACTTGGAGGAAGCGCTGAGGGTGGCAAAGGCACAAAATGTACTCTGGGTTAGGGATGTCAATGTCCACAAAAAGAGTGGTTCGGCAGCAGCATTACTGATTGAGCTGGTTGGGTCCGAAAGGATATAACTTCTCGACTCGGTCTGCGGCAGGTGGTGAAGGAACCCACAAAAGGGAAAAGCCATATTTGACCACAGCCTTACTAATCTGCCAGCTGCAGAAGTATCTGTCCATGACAGGATCGGGTAAGAGTGACCACCGCATAGTCATTGTGGAGATAAAGTCACACTTGCATATTGAGAATATCCTCCACCATTTTAGGTGGCACTGTCACCATGCTAAATAGGACAGACTTTGAACAGATCTAGCAGCTCAAGTCTGGGTTTCGATAATATGTTGTGGGTCATCAATAGCAGCAGAATTGTACTCCAGCACAACCTCATGGCCTGGCATATCCCCCTCACAACAATTACCATCAAGCCAGAGGATCAACCTTGATTCAATGGAGTGTGCAGGAGGACAGGAGCAGCACTGGGAATACCTGAAAATGAGGTGTCTGCCTGATGAAGTCACCAACCATGACTACCTGCGTGCCAAACAGCATAAGCAGTTAGTCATAGACAGAGCTAAGTGATCCTACAAGCAACGGTGCAGATCTAAGCTCTGCAGTCCTTCTACTTCTAGTAGAGAATAATTATGGACAATTAAACGAGTCATCGGAGGAGGACATTCCACAAGTATCCCCATCCTTCATGATGGAAGAGCCTAGCACTTCAGTGCAAAAGATAACGTTCATGCATTCGCAACAATCTTCAGTCAGAAGTGCTGAGTGGATGATTCATCTCGGCCTCCTCCAGTGGCCCTCAACAATTCAGATACCAGCCATCAGCCAATTTGATTCACTCCACACGATATCCAGATTCAGTTGGAGACACTGGATACCTCAGAGGGTACACACCCTGACAACATTCTGGCAATAGTCCTGAAACGTTGTTCTCCAGACCTTGTCACTGCCCTCACCAAGCTGTTCCAATACCGTTACAACATTTCCCCGATTACATGGAAAATTACCCCATGTATCTCCTGTATATAAAAAGCAGACCAAATCCAATCCGGCCAATACCACCGCATCAGTCTACTCTCGATCATCAGTAAAGTGGTGGAAGGTCTCAGTGCTTTTAAGCAGCACCTGCCCAGCAATACCCTGGTCACTGACGCCCAGTTTGGGCTCCACCAGGGCCACTCAACTCCTGACCTCATTACCGTGGTTCAAACATGGACAACAGAGCTGAATTCCAGAGGTGGGGTGAGAGTGACAGCCCTTTAAATCAAAGCTGCCTTCGCCCAAGTGTGTTATCAAGGGGCCTTAGCAACACTGGAATCAATGGTATCATGGGCAAACTCCCCGCTGGTTAGAATCATACCTGACACCGAGGAAGGTGGTCATGGTTGATAAAGGTCAGTCAACTCAGCTCCAGGATAAATCTGTAGGAGTCCCTCGGGCAGTGGCCTAGGCCCAAACATCTTCAGGGCTGCTTCATCAATGACCTTCCCTCTATTATAAGGTCAGAAGTGGAGATGTTTGCCAATGATTGCACAATCTTCTGCAACATTTGTGGCTCTTCAGATACTGAAGCAGTCCATGTTCAAATACAACAAGATCTGGACAGTATCCAGGCTGACAAGTGGCAAGTAATAGTCACGTCACACAAATGCCAGACCGTGAACATCACCACTAAAATACAATCTAACCACTGCCCCTTGACATTCAATGGTGTTACTGTCACTGAATCCACAGTGGACTGCAGCTGTTCAACAAGGCAGCTCACCACCACCTTCTCAAGGGGCAACCAGGGACAGGCAGTAAATGTTGGCCCAGCCAGTCACACCCAGATTCAGGAAATAAATATCATTTCAAAAAAATCACAGAGGAAGGTTTCTGGGATATCACAGAGATCGGTGCTCAGGTCCCAGTTGTTCACAATGCCCATTAAACATTTGGTTGCAGGAATCAAATACGATATATCCCAACCTGCTGAGAGAACTAAAGGATGTTGGATTGCGAGTGGGTGAGAAGGTTGTAAAAAAGCTTCAAGGTGACTAAGACAAGTGGAATGAATGGGCAACTACGTGGCAGATGGAGAGCAAGGTGGGTTGAGGTGACAGTGTGCCCTTTGGTGGGAACAAGAGATTGGCAGCTTTTCGTTTGAAAAGGGATTGTTTGAAACATGTTGATCTGAAAAGCGACGTATGGGCCTTTTTGTTGTTTCCTTCTGCGCGGCCCTTCGAGGTCCCTGCAGCAGAGTGAGGTCTGAACCCACAAGGCAATACTGGGAATGGCATTCACACGCTGCCCAGTGTATATAGACCTACCAAGTGGGGAGCTGTAACATTGCAAAGGATCTGGATCTCCCTGTAAACCAGTCACTGAAAGCAACATTGCAGGAGCAAGAACCAGATAGGAAGATCAATGATGTGCTGACCTTCATTTCAGGGGGGTTTGAGTCCAGGAGTAAGGGTGTCTTACTGCAGCTGTAGAGGGCTTTGGAGAGACCCTATCTCAAACACTGTGCAGTATTCTGATGATTTGGTGTCAGTACATAATAAAGGACAAACCTGACATTGAGGGAGAGCAGTGAAGGATGACCAGACCGATCTCTAGGATGACAGGCTTGTTGTGGGAGCTGAGTTTGGGGCGACTGGGCCTGTATTCCATGGGGTTTAGGAAAATGGGTGGAGATCTCAGTGAGATATATAAAGATCTGACAGGGTGAGACGGATTGGAAGCAGGGATAATAATTCCACTGGCTGTGGTGTCTAAAACAAGGGTCCACAGTATTAGGTACAGACAGACCATTCTGCAATGAGATGACAATAAATGTCTGCACTCAGCGACTGGTGAACCTGGGGAATGCACTCGAAGCTGGAAGCCAAGACACTGAATATAAATACGGACGTAGAGACAGTAAAGGAATGGTGGGAGAGAACGAGAACGATATGGAAATAAAGGGCAAGGTATCATTATATTGAATTGGGTAGCAAAATCGACAGACCAAATGGACCACTGCACTTCCTACTTTATAGCTTCCCACAGTTAATCACATTAAGGGATGTGTACAGTGTGTGGAAAAAGTGCATTGTGTACATATTTGAACATGAACTGGAATGGGGAAGGCTCAATGTGTTGTATGACCTACTCCATTCCCGATGTTTCTATGCAGTCTGTAAATGTTGTCACAAGCTCTCAGATGTTAGGAAGGAGGTCTCTGCAGGGTCAACAGGACTGTGTTTCTCATTCAATTATTCCGATACTGAGGCTGGGGCCGGGTGTTCTGTCTGGTTTTATCCTTTAGACCTCGGAACAGTTTGATACAATAGAATGTCTTGTTTGGCGGATTCAGAGACCATTGAAGAGTTTATCACATTCTGTGTGTCTGCAGTCACGTTTAGCCCAGACCAGGAAAACACGGGAGATTCACTTTCTGAAAGGACATTTGTGAAGCAAATTGGTGTGAACAATCGACATTGGCTTGAAGGTCACAATTTACGGACACCAGATTTTGCATCTTAATATTTTGTCAATTGTGTTTAACTTACACCAGCTGCCAGAGCATTAGCCTGGTCTGGATTAGTAATCCAGTGACCTTTCCACAGCAGCACCATCTCTACATGGGGACCTATCTGAAATCATACTGAGCAGGTTATTTCTGTTCTGTTTGATAACTCTGTCAAAAAGAACTCCCACCAATTTGACTGTCGAGGTGGGTCTGAGGGGGAGGTAACTGGTCAGATTGTAATTATAATCCTCTTAGGAACTGGACATAGTTGAGTAATTTTCCACATTACCAGGGAGATGTCAGAGTTGGAGCTGGAATGAAACAGCTTCCCCAGGGACACGGCTTGTTATGCAGCACAAGTCTTCAGTCCTATTACAGGAATGGGGTCAGGGCCCATTGCCTTTCTCGTACGTACTGTGTTCAGCTGTTTTTCATGTCACGTACAGCAAAATAAATTGGTTGAAGACTGGCATCTGTGATTCTGTGGGTATCATGGCGAGGGTGAGGTGGATCATCAACTCCACACTTCTGGCTGAGATTGGTGCAGATACCACATCCTGGTCTTTTACACTGATGTGCAGAGCTGTTCGATTACTGAGGATGGGGATATTTGTGGAGCCCTTTGCTCCAGTCATTTGTTTAATCATCCATCACCAGTTATGTCAGAATGTGAGAGGATTGCGGAGCTTCAATCAGATCTGTTGGTCAAATGTGGTATCTTTAATGGGTTCACGTCAGGTTTAGGTTCACGTGGTTCTGACCCAGTCATGTTCACCCACAGTCATTACTGAAACATAGATCATATTGATGGTAATGGCAGACTGAGGAAATTATTCGAGGCTAAAAGTTACAGGTTGTGGTTGAATGCTGTTTTTCTTCTCCTACTGCTGTAGTCTACAGCACGACATAAATACGCAGTTTTGAGCTGCAATATCTGCAATGCAATTCTGCTGTCTGTCCCTTAGTTCACATCAAGACCCATTCACCCATCAGTCATGTACTCAGTGACCTACTCTGGTTTCTGGTGTGGTAACACTTCCATTTTCATACTGTCATTCTGCTGAGGGTCTCTTCCCGGGTCATGCTTTCAATCTGACACATTCTGAAAAACCAATTAACTGATTTTAATTCAATTGTTTAATTCATCTGAATTTTTTTCCTTGAGTAATATCATCTACTGTGTTTAAAATGAATGTGTTTCCCTCTGTTTCTTTCCCTGATCATGATTAAGAGCTCTGTCGTGTCAGTGATGCCAGCCTTATGTAGTTTCCGAGCCAATGAATTCTCTGGCTTCCCAATCATCTTCACCACATTGTATGTTTCCTCTTTTGGTTTGATGCCTTATTACTCATGGTTGCCTTGTCCTGTCATGAGTATGTTTCATCACCTTTGGGAGAATTTCTGATATCCTCCGAAATATCCCCAGAAATTCCTGCTTTTGCTGTTCCGTGGTCTGCCCAGCTCGGCTCCCCTTCCAATTAACTCTGGCCAGCTCCTCCCACATGTCATTGTAGTTACATTGTTCAATTATAATCACATTACATCAAGAAGAGACCAATAGATATAAACCGACAGAAGGAGCTTTGAGAGAGGAGACGCAAAGAATAATTGGTAAATTTCTTAACTGGATACAAAGAGAGAAAGAGCGAGACAACATAGATGAGGAAATATGAAAAATGAGAAAACTAGATCATCGAAAGAAGTAGATGCACATCCCTCAATGTTTTGGCAATTCCTGTGTGCTGTGGTCCTTTGTATAGTGCATGTACAACAGAGCAATATGTTCAAATGCTGAGTCTGATGCCAGAATTTTTATCTCCAATAATATGACAGACACTAGCTTTGGAAAGTATCCAACAGGCCAATATATTGAATTCTGGTAGAAAGGGGATTAACTGAAGTAAGTTGGGACACCAGAAGCAAGAATTTATAACACATCCTGATAAGAATGAGAGATTGGAGTGGAGAATTCCAGAAAAACAGGGAACGTTGAGGGAAGGGGAACATATCATTTTAGATGAGAATCAAATGATGTTTTAATGTTTTATAAATTTTATACATCATATGCATCACTTTTTGTTAACTGTGTCTCCGTTGTTCATTTAGAATGTGTTGTGCACATGTGAAAAATGTTACTTATCTGCACACACATTATTTAAACAGTGTATATAAAATCATTTTTCCACCATTGAAACTGTCCTGTTGTTGTGTTACGCGGATACATGAACACCAGCTGGCCACCAAAAGACAGGACCCATTATCACTATGTTCCATACATACAGGCAAAGAAGGGCACCACTTTAATTGGGACAACGCAGACACACATACTAAGACACGCAAGGACGTTCTTAGAGGAATGGCATTCTGACCAGAAGTCCATCAATAAACGCATCAATTTAGATCCTATCTACCTTCTCTTGTGAAACAAGAGAACTGGAAATGACATCACCCATCTTAAGAACCCAAAACCTATAAATAGAGAGGCGCAACATACCACCAGCACTTCAGCAGAGACTCTCACTGATGATGTTACCTAGTCATAGTGTCGAATCATCAGAAAACAAACCTTCAAGCACAGCGAGCTAACTTGCATACATACAAACTGTTATTTTTCTTTTATTAGTGGAATTTGGGAGTTCTTTGTCACTCATGTATTAACAGATTATGAGGTGAGGTGAGCTTTTTAGGTTCGTGGTTTTAATTAACAGGAGTGCTCGACATAGATGTCTCCACAGTTTGGGGCCCTGCCGTATGGGACTTGGACAGATTTGAACAGATTTCGGGTACAAAATATCCCAGCAAATTCCAACACGTTGCAATTAGTGACCTAGATCTTCAAATAAAACCGGTCGGAAAATCTGTTTAATGTTGTTTACTGGTGGTTGTTTAAATTAAAAGTGAGGGAAACGGCTTTTAACATTACTAAAGAGGTTCCCAAATTTGCCAAGAAAGTTTAGAAAGACAAAAGGAGGACATTTTTTAGAATTAGCAAATAGGTTGGAATTGGGTTTAACCAGGGACCAAAGGAAAGCTGAAATTGTAATGGAGTTAGTAAAGCACTTTGATGTATTAGAGAAACAGACAAGTGCAGTCGAGTTAGATAAAACTTAAGTTGCAAATATGGCAACTGAAGTTAGAAGATAAAGAAAGAGACGGAAACAGAGAGAGAAAAACAGTGAAGGAGAGGAAAAAGAAAGAGAGAGAGAATTTGAGATTCAGAAGTTGGGAATTAGACAAGAAAGTTAAATTAACAGGATGGAGATGAAGGGAGAACGTCGGGATGTATACAACTATGTTAGTGCCTTGCCATATTTCGGTGAGAAAAATGTCAAAACCTTTTTTATTTCATTTGAAAAAAAAAATGACTCAGCAGAAGACGTGTCCAGTGAACTTGTGGGTAATGCTCGTTCAGACTAAGCTGGTGGGCACAGCTGGTGAGGTATGTGCAGCGCTGTCAGATGAGGGATCAAGAGATTATCAAGATGTTAAATTGGTTATTTTGATTGGTTATGAATTGGTACCAGAAGCATATAGACAGAGGTTCATAAAAATAGAGACGGTACCAGGTCTGACTTATGTTAAGTTTGAAAGAATTAACTACAGTCATTTTGACAGGTGGGTGCTGGCCTTAAAAATAGATAAGACCTGTGAGGCTTGAAGGGAGATTATTATGCTGAAGAAGTTGAAAGACTCACTTCCAGAAACGGTAAAAATTCATGTGCACGAACAGAAAGTTCAAAAAGCGAGAAGCGCGGCAGAAATGGTAGGCAAATATGCATTGGTGCATGAGATGAAATTTAGCTTCCGGGAGAATTTTCATGCTATGAGGGATAGAAATTGGGAGAAGGGAAGTTCACACATTACAAAGCGAACAGTAGCGCACAATAGTTTACCACAAGTGAAAAAAGAAGCCCAAAGGGGTTGAAAGGAGCTGAAAGGCCTCAGGTGTTCTCACTATAAGGGAGTGGAACACATAAAATGACAGTGCTGATGGATTAAGAAGGGCACTGGGAAAAGGTGTTTTCATTGAGGTAATCTGGACGCACTGTGATGGTCGTTGAAGGAAGGCACTTTGGGGACGATGCGGTAGAAGAGGCTAAGCCAGTGGCATTAGTGAAACTGGTAAAGGAGACCCCAAGTAGAGCTGAGGAGCTTCAGGAGAGTGCACAGCAGAGGCAGGGTCTGGGTATTGAGTCGGTACCTGGTCTCTGAAAGTATTCACCTCTGTAGATAAAGTTTACTCAGAAAGATCAGGAGGAGAAGGACAAGAAGTTATAATTTTGTGAGATATGGGATCTGCTCAGTCTCTAATAGTTGAGAAGTGAGGCGGCAGAAAAGCACAACAGATCAGGCAGCATCCAGACAGCAGGACAATCGAATATCAGGCAGAAACCCATCGTCAGGAACATGGTGGGGGGACAATGGGGCTGAAAGATAAATATGAGGGTAGTAGCTGGGCTGGTGGGTGGGTCACTGGGAAGGCAATAGGTGGGAGTAATAGTGATATGTCGGTTTGGAGGGTGGAGTCGGTAGGTGGGAAGGAAGCTGGCCAGTTAGGGCGGTTCACGAGGGCAGTGCTAGGTTGAACGGTTCAATCTGGCAGAGGTTGGTGGAGGGGAGATTTGGAATTTGGTGAAGTCAACGTTGATGATGGTTCTAGTTTGAGGGTTCTAGTTGTCCTACCACCTATCCACAACACCCTCCTCTCCGAGCTATCACCATCACACCCCACCTGCGTCTACCTATCGCCTTCCAAGTTATCTTACACCCAGCTCCACTCCCACTCTCCTATTTATTTCTCGGCCCCCTTCCCCCTCCCTTACCCCACCCCCCACTTTCCTGATGAACAATTTATGCCTGAAACGTCAACTCTTCTGCCCCTCAGATGCTGCCTGGTTGACTATGCTTTTCCAGCCCCACACTTTTCAACTCTCACCTCCAGCATCTGCAGCCCTCACTTTCTCTCGGCCTCGAATAGTGAGAGATGAAAGTATTTTCACTCTTTCTGACATATTAATCAAGATCGTAACAATTTGTGGAATGGGGTTAGAAATTAAGTATTCCCTTGTGTAACATCAGGATGGAATGCCAATTCAAGGTTGGGGCAGTAACAGTGACAGTGAGTAACAGAGTGTCATTTCCAGGAATACAGTTTATTCTTGTGAACGATTTAACAGGATCCAAGGTGGGAAGTGGCACCCCTTGTATTGGAGAAGGCAAAAGGAAAACTAGGGAATTAGGGAGTTAAAAGAAAAATACCCAGGATTTTTCCAGACTGTATAGTAACAAGATCCCACTGTCATAAGTTACAGCAGGAAGGAAAAACGAACGAAAAAGCCAAAGGAGTTGATGTGCAGTGAACTGACCCCCTGTTTGATGTCACGGTGCAGGAAAACCCTGAACAGGCAGAGGGTCAGACAGAGGGGTTTAGTCCAGAAAGGCTAATGGACTTATAACAGATATATACACACACATTCACACACACATACACATGCATACGCACAGAAAAGGAATCAGAATATATATTCGAACGTTATTAACGTAAAGATAGAATGCTAAAATTAAAATGGAGACCCCGATAGATAACTGCAGAAGGGAAATGGGCCGAAGTGCACCAGATTGTGTTAGAGGTAGCGTACAGTGTTACAGGTAGCACATAAACTAACGGCAGGCGGTCACCTTGGTGTACAGAAGATTCAGGTTAAGGTACAGAGGCATTTTTAGTGGCCTGGAATGCACAAGGACGTGGTTATTTTTTGACGTACATGTCAAACATTCTAAATAGTAAGTAAGTCACAGGCAGGAATAAAGCCAGCACCTTTGTTACCAATTCCTGCATTCGAAGAACATTTCACGTAGGTTATGATGAGTTGTGTCGCTCCCCTATCTAAAATAAAAGTGGAAACCATTATTTCCTAGCCATAATGGATGTGTCTACCAGATTTCCAAAGGCAATTCTATTATGGAGCGTTAAGGTAAAAAGGGAGTTGTAGGAGTTGGTAGCTTTCTTTAGTCACTGTGGGCTCCGCAGAGAGATTCATTCAGACCAAGGTCTCATTTTACCAATCAGCTGTTTAAGGAAGTCATGGATAGCTTAGGCATACAGCAGTTTAAATCAAGGGCATCCCATCCTGAATCCCAGGGAGCCTTGGAAAGTGAGCATCAGACGCTGAAGACCATATTAACAGTGTACTGTCAGGATTACTGGAATGATTGGAATGAAGGTGTCTCATTGAATTGTTTGCCATTAGACAAAAAATATTTGCCCCAAATAAATCTACTCAGTTTACTTCCATTGAGTTAATATTTGAAGTGAGAGGTCCTTTGGAATTAATTGAATATAAATTGACAGGACCGAAGTCAGAGATCTCACACTCGGATTATGTATGTGAGGTGAGGGAGAGATTAGATGGAGTAGGTGAGTTCGCTAAACAGCACCTGAAGGGCACAGCATAGAATGAAGCAAGTGGCAGATAAAAACTCTGAAATTTTGACGATTTCCTGTGGGGATGACGTATTAGTATTGTCACCAGTGATAGGAACTCCCTTCACAGCCAGGTTTAGTGACTCAGGAACAGAGTTACAGTCAGATGAACAAATTGTGCAGTTTATCTATATGATGTAGTGACCTTTAGCAAGTGATTGAAAGCTCACACGTTACAGTTGGCAGAGCATGTTGAACGATTACAAGAAGCAAACTTGGTAATAAACTTAAAGAAAATAGAATTCACGAAGGCAGAGGTGACATTCTTGGGACATTACATTAGACATGGAAGATTGAACCCATGGAACACAAAGACGAAGGGCTTTGAGGAATTTCCACAACCATCCTCGAAGAAAGAGGTGCTTCGATTTTTGGAACTGATTGGATTCTATCGGAAGTTTGTTCCAAACTTCAGCAGCGTATTGGCACCACTGATGGACTTAGTAAAGAAGAACACAGAATTGTGGTGGACAGAACAATGCCAGGAGGCATTTGAGAATTTTAAAGCAGGATTAATCACCACACCAGTTTTAGCCATACCAAATATTTTGAAACCCTCGGGATATAGGAGTCGGAGATGTATTGATTCAGAAAGATGATGATGGGATTGAATGGCTAATTGGCTACTTGTCAAAAAAACTCAATATCCACCAGAAACAAAATACAACATCTCCATTACTGAAAAAGAATGACTAAGTTTCGCACTGGCCTGACAATATTTTAATGTTTATGTGACAAATAAATTGTTGGAGATGCTTGTGGACAACGACAAACCTCTCGCGTTTTTTGGAATATTTAAAGACCAGAATATGAGAATATTTCATTGGAGTCTTATCACGCTGACTTTAAACTTACACAATGTACATGCTGTGGGTCCTAAAATGTGATAGCAGATGTGTTATCGCGGATTTAAAGGAACAGGTGTTGATAAGATTTGACTTATCCCAGTGTTTTATATGTGTGCAAAATTAATATGAATGATATAACTGAGATTAATACTTTTGTATTTCATAATAATGGGATTAAGAATTAGAGGAAAGGAAACGAAGCCATCTTTTCATTCTGATGGTTCTTTTTTTTTCTGAAGGGGGGTGGTGTTATGAAGCCGAAAGCAGGTCAGGTCACTTTAAGACAGAACGGGTTTTGTTGAATACAAAGTACAGCACAGATGCCAGCTAAATGTCTGATTGTTCCATATGTCACAATTAGCTGGGAAATGATACCTGGGTTTTGGTTGCTGTTTTGACAACAATTCAAATACAACCAAAGAGTTTAAATAACGTTCAGAATACCAGAAGCCAACGGAATTTGAATATTATTGTTTGGGTACCTGGAAAGCAATCAAATGTGAGAATTATTGTATCATTGGAAGTATATAAATCCAGCATTTTGAACACTCGAGGGAGAGCCACTGCCATCCAACAGCAGAGTAACTGCTGTAGAGCAAGAGTGCTAACTGACCATCCCAAACACTCTCTATCAAAGATACATGTTCATGTAAACCTACTTGCAATAAAAACATGACCCAGGGAGATCAGCAGCTGGAAGAGTGAACACAGCAGGGAAGATAGAGACTGTGTGGTCTTGAGATTGTAATGTTTCATATGTGGGTTGTTGGAACAGCAGATTTTGACAGAGTCAGAGTCAGATAGTAAGTAGCTAAGAAAAGAGGGGCTTGTATTTGTGAAGCCCCTCTAGTGTTCACTATTAAAGTTAAGAAACTAACTTGTTAATTTTTGTTTAAATAGTGGAATGTAGGAGATCGCTGTCGCTCATATTTTAACAGATTACGAGGTGAGGCAAGCTTTTCTGGGTGTTTGGTTTTAATTAACAGAGGGGTTCGAGTCCACCTTGTAAATGTCCATCCACGCTAACCCCAATTCCCTGCAGTTGGCCAATATCATCCTAGACTTTTCCTATCCACATATTTATCCAAATGCTTTTGAAATGTTGTTAATGTACCTCCCTCAACCACATCTGCTGGCAGCTCATCCACGTCCCAGCCCTCTGTGTAAAGAAGTGGCCCCACAGGTTCCCTTTTATTCCTTCCCCTTTAACCTTAAACTGATCCCCTCTAATCCTCGATTCTCTACACCTTGGAAAAAGACTGAGAGCATTAACCCTACCATCGTGATCTTATTCAGCTCTATAAGGACTCCCTCAGTCTCCTTCACGCTAAAGAAAAGGTGCTAGCTTGTCCAACCTCTCCCTATAACTCAGACCAATGGGTCCTGGCAACGTCCTTGAAAATTTCTTCTGCACTCTTTCTAATTTAATAGCATCCTCCCTATAACAATGTGACAAAACTGAACACAATACTCTAAGTGCAGCCTGACCAAAGTCCAGTATAACTGCAACATAACTTCCCAGCTTCTCTGTACTCAATGTCCTCCCTGATGAAGGCCACTGTGCAAAAAGCCTTCTTCACTGCCCTGTCTACCTGTGACTCCACTCTTAGAGAACCGTGCACCTGAACCCCAAGGTCTCTCTGCCCACTACACTCTTGAAGATCTTTCCATGCACCATGAAACTCCTACCTTGATTTGATTTCCCAAAATGTAAGACATCACCCATCTATATTAAATTCCATTTGCCATTTCTCGGCCCACTTCCCCACCTGATTAAGTCCCTGCTGCAATTTCTGATAAACTTCCTCACTGATCACGCTACCACTTATTTTAGTGTCATCTGCAAACTTACTAATCATACCTTGTACATTCTCAACCAAATCATAGATAACAAACAGCAATGGGCCCAGCCTCCGGTCTGACAAACAACCTTCCACTAAACCCTCTGCTTCCGACCATCAACCCAACTGTGTATCCGATTGGACAGTTCCCCCACCATTCCACGTGATGGAACCTTCCTGAGCAGCCTGCCATGTGGAACCTTCTCAAAGGCCATACTGAAATCCATAGAGACTACGTCGACTGCTCTGTCCTCATCAACCTTCCTGGTCACTTCACCAAAGAACTCTAAGAAATTTGGGAAGCATGATCTCCCACTCACAAGTCTATGCTGACTGCTCTGAATCAAACCCTGTGTAACTAATGGGTGCAGTCAATGGTATGCTGTCTTCATTGTAAGATGATTCGAGTACATAAGTAAAGCCATCTTCCTGCTGTTGTAGAGCCTTGCTGAGAGAGCATTTGGGGCACTCTCTACAGATTTGATGCTCTTTGTAAGGAATGATCTCCTTACCACAGACATGGGTGATGGTATCATGTGAATAAAGTGAAGGAGCTGAGTGTTTAATCTGTAGAGCTGTGAGAGACGAGGAAATGGTGATGCTGAAACACGAGGAGTGGCAGCGATCACTTATTTCCAAAAGAAACATTGACAGGGAGAGAAATTCCATACTTTACCCAGGATTGATTGGTTTGATTTATTGTCACGTGTACCTCAGTACAGGGAAGCACGTTGTTTATGAGCAGTGGGGGAAGATCATATTAAGCAAGGCCAGACAAATCATAGGGTGGAAATAGACTTGGACAAAGTAAGGCACACAGGTTACACTGAACAGGACATGCACTAGACAAGGTCAACATGAACAAGATCACCATTATTTGAACTTAGAGAGTCCATTCATCAGTCTATCGTGACTTTCCTAATAGTTTATTTGCCTAAATTAACTCTCCCCACGTTATTGTGCAGTCGGCGTGTGAACCCTGTACTGAACATCAGGTTATTCACAATCCCCAACAGCAGCCACAATACCTTCCATCGGAAACAGGTAGCCATTCCCACCAGCTTCCACCCTACATAGAGAACACCAGGCAGCCTTCTCGGAGATGGTACATGCCTTCTTGAGATTTCACACAACACATATGATTTCCCTGCTCACCGCGAGTAACCCACGTTAAAGTCCCACGTGTGTATCATGAGCGTTGGCGCCACGAGGTACAACGTGGAGCAGTCTGTTTGTGCAGCCTCTGCTCCAATTGTTCATCACGTTAGAGCATCAATTAGGAGACAGTGAGGACTGCCCATGCTGGAGATCAGAGTAGAGAGTGGTTTGCTGGAAAAGCACAGCAGGAGAGTCGACATTTTGGGCATAAGACATTCATCAGGATCAGCATCAATTACCCTATTCTGCCCCCGTGTAAGTGCATTGAGGTGGAAATGGCCTTCTACTGTTCCTGTATAAGTGGCTCAACTGGCTGAATGGCCTCCTCTTGTTCATGTGTAAGTAACTCAAGGGGCTGAATGGCCTCGTTCCGTTTCTGTGTAATTGACTCAGGGGACTGAATGACTTCTTCCTTGTCCAATTGGACAGGGCCAAGGGCCTGACCTTTTACCCCTGGTTCCTGTTTGAGAGCTCGATGTACTGACAAGTGTGATGATGCTGCAGCTTTAAGAGGTTATTTTGTCCTGGTTTCTTTTAAGAGAGAGATTGAATGATCGTTACCAAGCTGGTTAGTTAAGACCACTTGAGTGAACAGCGAGGGAGGCCTTGGGTTTATTTTAATGCAGCCTGAATGGGTGTGACCAGCTCTCACAGATTAGGATCTTTGAGTTTGTGGCAATCTGTGACTGAATATTCAGTTTTGCCAAAGGCTGTCTTTATGGGATTTTCGTATATCGGAACAGTTCATTAGTAATATCTCCACGCTATATTATTCTGATAACTTGTCCAATAGAATTAAGTTATTCTAATTTCCTTTTTCTTTGGTTTC